>NC_056744.1:765368767-765544815 GCF_019279795.1 Protopterus annectens
TTTTTGAAAAAAATTTTTTTGGGGGAAGGGTTTGGTTTTCAGTGTTTGCTGAATTTTGTTATTTGCTGGTAATTACAGGTGTGGGGGTAGTCACATTCTTTGATTTCCTGTCCTTGCCTATTTAAGTGGTACAGTGTGAAATATTTTCTGCTTAAACACCTCAGCTTTGGCCAGCTAAGAACTTGCTATATTCAACTGGACGTATAAGAGAATTTAAGTACTTTTATCTGCTCTTTTTTTTCAAAGAAATACAGTATTTAAATTGATTTTAACTGTGTGGAAGGAATATTAGCTGAACTGGAAGTTAGTCAGTGTTTGCTGAATTTTGTTATTTGCTAGTAATTACAGGTGTGGGTGTAGTCACATTCTTTGATTTCCTGTCCTTGCCAATTTAAGTGGTACAGTGTGAAATATTTTCTGCTTAAAAACCTCAGCTTTGGCAGGCTAAGAACTTGCTATATTCAACTGGACGTATTAGAGAATTTAAGTACCTTTATCTGCTCTTTTTTAAAAAAAAACAGTATTTAAATTGGTTTTAACTGTGTGGAAGGAATATTAGCTGAACTGGAAGTTAGTCAGCGTTTGCTGAATTTTGTTATTTGCTAGTAATTACAGGTGTGGGGGTAGTCACATTCTTTGATTTCCTGTCTTTTCCTATTTAAGTGGTACAGTGTGAAATATTTTCTGCTTAAAAACCTCAGCTTTGGCCGGCTAAGAACTTGCTATATTCAACTGGACGTAAAAGAGAATTTAAGTACCTTTATCTGCTCTTTTTTTTCAAAAAAATACAGTATTTAAATTGATTTTAACTGTGTGGAAGGAATATTAGCTGAACTGGAAGTTAGTCAGTGTTTGCTGAATTTTATTTGCTAGTAATTACAGGTGTGGGGGTAGTCACATTCTTTGATTTCCTGTCCTTGCCTATTTAAGTGGTACAGTGTGAAATATTTTCTGCTTAAAACCTCAGCTTTGGCCCGCTAAGAACTTGCTATATTCAACTGGACGTATAAGAGAATTTAAGTACCTTTATCTGCTCTTTTTTTCAAAAAAATACAGTATTTAAATTGATTTTAACTGTGTGGAAGGAATATTAGCTGAACTGGAAGTTAGTCAGTGTTTGCTGAATTTTGTTATTTGCTAGTAATTACAGGTGTGGGGTAGTCACATTCTTTGATTTCCTGTCCTTGCCTATTTAAATGGTACAGTGTGAAATATTTTCTGCTTAAAAACCTCAGCTTTGGCCGGCTAAGAACTTGCTATATTCAACTGGACGTAAAAGAGAATTTAAGTACCTTTATCTGCTCTTTTTTTTCAAAAAATACAGTATTTAAATTGATTTTAACTGTGTGGAAGGAATATTAGCTGAACTGGAAGTTAGTCAGTGTTTGCTGAATTTTGTTATTTGCTAGTAATTAGAGGTGTGGGGGTAGTCACATTCTTTGATTTCCTGTCCTTGCCTATTTACATGGTACAGTGTGAAATATTTTCTGCTTAAAAACTTCAGCTTTGGCCGGCTAAGAACTTGCTATATTCAACTGGACGTATAAGAGAATTTAAGTACCTTTATCTGCTCTTTTTTTTTCAAAAAATACAGTATTTAAATTGATTTTAACCGTGTGGAAGGAATATTAACTGAACTGGAAGTTTTCACTCTGCTCTTCAGTTAGTCCCACCCACCCTCCCTGTTTTTGTTTTGGTGTTAATCTTAGTGGCCTTGCAACTGCCCGCCCCTCTTGTAAATTTGTGTTTGGATACTCCTTCTGGGCCCATCTCATTTGCTCACTCAACTGAGTGCAGTGAGATCATATTCTGATTTCAGGCACTCCTACTGTGTACAAAGAGAGCATCTGGGAAACCGAAAAAAAAAAAATTAAGCTTGTTTCCTGCCTTTCCTGTTAAGTGGTATAGACTATTTGTAGGCTTCTGAGCCCCAAGCCCTTCTGTGTTGGAGGGAAGCCTTCTAGCTTAGTTTTTTTTTCTTATAACTAGCCAGTTTTCTAGTTTCAGCACTCAAATCTGTTTTTTGATCTCAGCACTTGTTCAGAAAAAAAAAAAAATTTCATCTGCTTTTACTGTACTTGTGTTTCTACCTACTTTTTTACTTTTGCATCATCTTAAAAGTACTCAATTGTATTTATTACTGCTTGGTGTAACTCATTCTAAGCCTTTTGGTTTAAACACTTGGGCTTCGGACCAGTTGTTTTGCACTGAGAGGGTTTGTGGTCTGCACTGTAGTGGCAGAACAGGTAGCTTACATCCTTCTAGGTTGGGAACTGCTGATTGAGGGCTCAGTGTCTGTTATTCTAAAAGTGTATTAATTCTGGTTTAAGCACTTGGGCTTTCAGGCCAGTTATTTTACATTAAGAGGGTTCGTGGTCTGCACTCTTGTGGGAGGAGAGGCTGGACTCTGCCCTTCTGAGCTGGGAATTTCTGGTTGAAGGCTTATAGTGCATGCATATCTGAACTGCTTCTTACTGAAGTTGGTGCGCCTTGTTTGCTGTGGCATAGACTGGATTCGGGCCTGCTGGATCTTGCTTTGTTTGTGTAACTTGAGCACTAATCCAGGCATTCTCTAAAGTATTCAATTGTATTTATTACTGCTTGGTAGTAACTTGATTAAAGTGTAGCTATCATTCTAAGTCTTTTGGATTAAGCACTTGGGCTTCAGACCAATTGTTTTACATTAGGAAGGTTTGTGGCATGCACTGTGGTGGCAGGACAGGTAGCTTTCATCCTTCTAAGTTGGGAACTGCTGATTGAGAGCCCAGCGTCTGTTATTCTTAAAGTGTATTAGTTCTGGTTTAAGCACTTGGGCTTCAGGCCAGTTATTTTACATTAAGAAGGTTTGTGGTCTGCACTCTTGTGGGAGAAGAGGCTGGACTCTGCCCTTCTGAGCTGGGAATTTCTGGTTAAAGGTTTATAGTGCCTGAATATTTGAACTGTATCTTACTGAAATTGGTACACCTTGTTTGCTGTAGCATAGACATTAGCCTAGAATCCCCTTGAGTACCCATTTCCCTGTAGGTCCCTTCTGACTCAGTTACACAGCAAACTTTTTCACTTTTTCTAGCATGTCGAAGGGTCAGTTGCTAGCGTCCTCTCCTGTTCAGCTGGTGAATCTGGGCATCTTGAGGCAATGTTACAACTGCCTCATGTACACAGACAACCCACTCCTTCTCCCACAAAACACAAATACATGTGAGAGATGCAACTATATAGCCAAACTGGAGGCTGAGCTCTCTCAACTCAGGACTGGCAAGACCAGACAGGAGGAGAAGGAAACCACGCACACCACAAACCCAGTTTCACATAGAACTATCACAACTGCAAAACAAACACATAAACACACAAAGACATACTCGGAGGCACTGATCAAAATCTACCAAAACTACAGAGGCCTCCAAAGCAGACACCCAAGCAACTGCCACCTCAAGACATAAGACATGCAACACATAGTTCTCAAAGTCAGTGTGCTAAACAGTCACAGCCCTTAAGGCCAAACACAATGCCAGACACACTTGTTATAGGTGACTCCATAGTCAGACACACTGACGTCCCACTCACCAGACTGAACAAGGAAAAGATCACAGTTAGCTGCCTGTCAGGTGCTAGAATCCGCCACATAACACAAGCACTCAGGTCACTCCACAGCAAGTACAAGTATGACTCAGTCATTGTCCATGCCGGTGTGAGCGACCTGAGGCGTACCTCCCTGGACTACATGAAAAGAGACATAGAGGAGCTCTCAGATTATGTAGCCCAGGCGGTATGACCCTGACCCTGAGCAGTATCCTACCCTCACCAAGAATGATGCCACAATACAGAGACAAAATGATCAGCTTTAATAATTGGCTTAATTACTGGTGTCATTCTAAGGGGATCCAATGTCTGTCTGCCTGGGATGACATGCTTGACAAGCCACGCTGCTTCGCAAGGGACGGCTTGCACCTGTCACCCTGGGCTTCCGGATATTGGCAAAGGCTCTTGCCACCCCCATAGTGCCTTTTTAGACAAGGCTCAAATGATAAACCGACCGCCATAGAAAACAAAAATGGAAAAAAACTAAGTGTAATACTGCTCAATGCCAGAGTTCTAAACATCAAGATGCATGCCCTCGAAGACCTCCTCAGTATGGAGAACATAGATGTCTGTGCTGTGACTGAAACCTGGTTCAAGGCTCCTGAGAGCACCCCAGCACTATCAGGTTATACCTCATATCATGCGTCGCCCCAAAATCCGGACGAACTACAAAAGGAGGGGAGTATCCATATTCATAAAGGATACCCACACCTCCAGGTTAGTGGCAACGAAGCATCAGAGACCATCCAGGTGCAATTAACCATAGGTAAAACTGCCCTACAGTTTGTAACATGCTACAGACCACCTTCTCAAACTCAGGAAACCCACACAGCCTTCCTGAAGACACTGGAGAGTATAAATGTCTCTCCAAACACCATCATATTGGGTGACTTCAACTACCCAAACATAGACTGGGAACATTACTCAAGCCCCAACACCCTAGCCCAAAGGTTCCTTGAGTTCATAAACTCAAATGCTATGGAACAACTAGTCACCATTCCCACAAGAGGAGAAAATATACTAGACCTGATCATCACAAACATGGGGACAAAATGCTCCACAATCGAAGTATATCCCTCATTGGTGAGATCAGACCATAAATTAATCTCACTGGAGATCCACATCCCACCCCACCCCAGCAAAAAGACCACAGTGAAGAACTTCTCAAAAGCAAACTTCACACTTCTTAAGACTGGAGTGGTATCCTTCAAGGCCCCCGAACCAGTGGAAACCACAACCCACGCTGCTGAAACCCTTACAAATGCCTTCTACGAGCACCTCCAGGAATGTATGGATCAAGCAATCCCTAATAAAATCAAGACCTTTTCCACCAAAGGCAGGCGCCCGGTCTGGTGGACTCCAGCCATAAACAAACTCTACAACAAGAGGAGAAAGCTACTACATAACAGAGCAAAATCCCTAAATGGGAAGGCATCTCTGATCAATACTAGCAAAAACTACGATCACTCATAAAATCATCCAAGGCCAACTTTGAGAGAAAAATCGCTAATGACACAAAAGACAATCATAAAGCCTTCTTTAGCTATGTTAGAAACCTGGGTGGAAACTCCCAGATATGCTCAGAATTAGTCCAAAATGATAAAAAAATCACTGAACCCACAGACATTGCCAACATACTGGCAGACAGGTTCAGTGCAAATTTCTTCCCTCCCTCCCCAAAAAGGAGAAATATCTATCCCACCAGAGTCTAGCCTCCCAAACATCTCAGATGCCCAGGTGAGAGCTGCTCTCTCTAAAGCAAAAACACAGCATCAATGGGACCGGACGGTGTCCCCAGTTGTGTGCTACACGAACTCAATGAGGAACTAAACCCACACATAAGGCTGCTGTTTAATCTTAGCCTTACTACAGGATATGTACCCAAAGAATGGCGTACGGCAACTGTGGTCCCACTCCACAAAGGCGGTGCTTCTACGGACCCTGGAAATTACCGCCCCATAAGCTTGACGAGCCTTGTCTGCAAAGCTATGGAGAGGATCATAATGGAACTCATAAATAAAGACATTGGGGACCTACAGACACTGGATCCTACCCAATTTGGCTTTGTCAAGGGCAGATCCTGGTTCTTGAACTTGGTCGACTTTTTCGAAACAGTCACTAAGGCCATTGATGAGGGTAAGGCAGTTCACACAGCCTACCTTGACCTAGCAAAAGCATTCGACACAATACCCCACTCGGGCATCATAGAAAAGCTCACCAGCTTAGATGTAAACCCATATGTCACAAGATGGGTTGCAAACTGGCTCAAGGACAGAACACACAGGGTTAGAGTTGCTGGTGCCATGTCAGACTCTAAGCCGGTCACGAGCGGTGTCCCACAGGGCTCAGTCCTGGGCCCCCTCTTGTTCGGCATTTATTTTTCTGAAGTGCAGGCAAACATAGGGGATTGTGGCTGACAAAATTTGCAGATGACTGCAAACTGGGCACCATAATTGACACTCCATCAGACACAGACATCCTCCAGAAAGGTCTCATAGAAATGGATAACTGGTGCCAGAGCCATGGCCTTAAGCTAAATGCCAAAAATGTATAGTCATACCCTTTGGGAAAAACAAGGTAACTAATTACCACATAGGTGGTAATCCATTAAACAAGGAAGAAGTTATCAGGGACCTGGGGACCCAAGTTGACAGTAACCTCTCTTTGACACTCACATTGCCAAAGTGGTTAGGAAGACCTTCTACATTGCCCACCTGATCATGAAGGGATTCACATCCAGATCAGGAGAGGTCATTGTACCCCTGTACTCTTCACTTATCAGACCAATGATTGAGTACAACACCCCATTCGGAATGTACCTTACCCGACACCTGCAGCAGTTGGAAAGACCCCAAAAGTTCCTCACCAAAAGGATAAAGGGGCTCAAACATATGTCATACGATGCCCGATTGAAGAAACTCCAGCTCTATTCAGTCGCATACCATCTGCTCATAGGTGATCTGTGCCTGACATACAAGGCCATGTCCAACCCGAAATTAATGGACATGCTCCACCTCAAAAAATCCAAATCCACCAGAGCCACAAGAGCAAGAGACTTAAACCTCAACACAGATATAAATAGGACGTGCTGGAGGGACAGATTCATCACCCACAGACTCCCTACACTATGGAACAGAATCCCAGTCCATGTGAGGCAGAGCCCCTCACTGACTCTGTTCAAGAGAAATCTTGACGAGTGGATGGGAGATCGTAGGTTTACCCTGGGAATCATCTCTGTATCACTGCTGGACAGAGGCACAGCAAACTAATGGGTATAGTATTCTCATCCTAAGGGGTGGTGAAAGCCACACACACTCTGGCTAGGCTTATAAATACCCTAGGGCAGATAGCCTAGTATGAACCTATGAACCTATGAACCTATAGACTAGATCCAGGCCTGCTGAATCTAGCTTTGTTTATATGCTTGTTGTTTGTTTGCTTGTTATTTCCCTGGAACGCTAATTCCACCTAATACGTGGCTTCTCAGCGCTTCTGTGGATCACTAGTGATATCTGCATTGCTTACTGTACTTATTTCCTTGTTTCACTTGAAAGAAAGTTACTGTTTGTCATTTTTGCATTTAAGTTACCTGTAACACATTGCACTTAAGTTACCTGGCACTTGCTCACTAAAGCAATTATATAAGTCAGCACTAAAAATTAAAAGCACTACACCCTCACTCCCCACTGGCCCTGGTTTTCAATTATTAAGGAATTCCCAATATTATTCTAGCATGTCCAAAGGTCAGTTGTCAATCTCCTCTCCGGTCCAGCTGGTGAATCTGGGAATCTTGAGGCAATGTTACAACTGCCTCATGTACACAGACAACCCTCTCCTCCTCCCAACAAATTCCAACACATATGAGAGATGCAACCATATAGCCAGACTGGAGGCTAAGCTCTCTCAACTCAGTACTGGCATAACCAGTCAGGAGGAGAAGGAAACCACACTCACTACAATTCCAGTCTCACATAGACCTTCCACGACAGCAAACCAAACTCATAATCACATAAAAACATACTCGGAGGCTCTAAATAAAGATCTGCCGAAGCAGCAGAGACCTCCAAAGCAGACACCCAAGCAGCCGCTACCCCAAAACAAAACATGTGCAACACATATCTCACAAAGCCAGTGTGCCAAACAGTCACAGCCCTTAAGACTAAACAACACACCTGATACACTTGTAATAGGTGACTCTATCGTCAGGCACACTGACGTCCCGCTCACCAGGCTGAACAAGGAGAGGGTCACGGTGAGTAGCCTGTCGGGCGCTAGGATCCACCACATAACACAAGCACTCAGGTCACTTCAAGGCAAGTACAAATATGACTCAGTTATTGTCCATGCTGGTGTGAATGACCTGAGACATACCTCCCTGGACTACATGAAAAGAGACATAAAGGAGCTCTCTGAGCATGTAGCCCAGGCCAGTATGACCCTGACCTTGAGTAGGATCTTACCCTCACCAAGAATGATGCCACAATATGAAGACAAGATGATCAATTTCAACAATTGGCTTAAGTACTGGTGTCATTCAAAGGGGATCCAATGCCTGTCAGCTTGGGATGATATGCTCGACAAGCCACGATGCTTCGTTAGGGACGGCTTGTACCTGTCACCCTGGGCTTTGGATATTGGCAAAGGCTCTTGCTACCCCATAGTGCCTTTTTAGGCAAGGCTCAAAAGACAAACCCACCTCCATAGGTATCACAAGGGATAAGAAACTAAAAGTAATGCTACTCAACGCCAGAAGTCTAAACCTCAAGATGCACTTTTCGAAACTCTCCTTAGCATGGAGAACATCGATATCTGTGCAGTAACAGAAACCTGGTTCAGGGCTCCTGAGAGCACCCCAGCACTACCAGGTTATACCTCATACCATGCTTTTCGGCCCCAAAACTTGGACCAAACCACAAAAGGAGGGGAGTATCAATATTCATCAAAGATACCCACACCTCCAGGTTGGTGGCAAAGCACGAAGCATCAGAGACTATCCATGTGCAACTAACAGTGGGTAAAACTGCCTTCCAGTTTATAGCATGCTACAGACCACCCTCCCAAACCCAGGAACCCCACTCGGCCTTCCTGAGAACACTGGAAAATATGAAGGTCTCTCCAAACACCATTATATTGGGCGACTTCAACTACCCAAACATAGACTGGGAGCATTACTCTAGCTCCAACACCCTAGCCCAAAGGTTCCTAGAATTTATAAACTCAAATGCTATGGAACAACTTGTTACCACTCCCACAAGAGGGGAAAACATACTGGACCTGATCATCACCAACATGGGGACTCTATGCTCCAGACCAGAAGTGTATCCCTCACTGGTAAGATCAGACCATAAACTAATCTCACTGGATATTCACATCCCGACCCCACCCCCTGCCCAGAAAACCACAGTGAAAAACTTCTCTAAAGCAAATTTCACACTCCTCAAAACTGAGGTGGAATCCTTCAAAGCCCCCGGGCCTCTGGAAAATACGGCCCAGACTGCAGAATCCTTTATAAACACATTCTATGAACACCTTCAGGAATGCATGGATCATGCGATCCCAAATAAAACCAAGACCCAATCCTCCAAAGGCAGACGTCCTGTCTGGTGGACCCCAGCCATAAACAAACTATACAATAGAAGGAGGAAGCTACTAAGTGATAGAGCAAAATCCCAAAAAGGGAAAACATCACTGATCAGTATTAGCAAAAAACTACGGGCACACATAAAATTGTCTAAGGCCAGCTTCGAGAGAAAAATTGCACAGGACACTAAGGATAATCACAAGGCTTTCTTTAGTTATGTTAGGAGCCTGGGTGGTAATTCCCAGATATGCTCAGAATTAGTCCAAAATGACAAAAAATACACCGAACCCACAGACATTGCCAACATCCTAGCTGACAGGTTCAGCGCAAACTTCTCCCTCCCACCAAAGGGCAAATAGCTATCCCAGCAGAGTGGTGCCCCTGACATCTCAGATGCTCAGGTAAGAGCCGCCCTCTCCAAAGCAAAAAACACAGCATCAATGGGACCAGATGGTGTCCCGGGCTGCGTCCTACATGAACTCCAAGAAGAGCTAAACCCAAACATAAAACTACTGTTCAATCTCAGCCTTACTACAGGATATGTGCCCAAAGAGTGGCGTAGGGCAACAGTGGTCCCTCTCCATAAAGGTGGTGCCTCAACGGATCCTGGAAACTATCGCCCCATAAGCCTGACTAGCTTGGTCTGCAAAGCTATGGAAAGGATCATCATGGACCTCATAAATAAAGATATTGGGGACCTACAAACACTGGATCCTACCCAGTTCAGCTTTGTTAAGGGCAGATCCTGCCTCTTAAACCTGGTTGATTTCTTTGAAACAGTCACCAAGGCCATCGACGAGGGGAAGGTGGTCCACACAGCCTACCTGGACCTTGCAAAAGCCTTCGATACAATACCCCACTCGGGCATTATAGATAAGCTCACCAGCTTAAATATAAACCCCTATGTCACTAGATGGATTGCAAACTGGCTCAAGGACAGAACCCACATGGTTAGAATTGCTGCAGCCATGTCAGACTCCAAAGCAGTTACAAGTGGTGTCCCACAAGGCTCAGTCCTGGGACCTCTCTTGTTCGGTATATATTTCTCGGAGGTACAGGCCAACACGGAAGGACTGTGGCTGACCAAGTTCTTAGATGACTGCAAACTGGGCGCCATAATCGACTCTCCAGCCGACACAAGCATCCTCCAAAAGGGCCTCATAGAAACAGACAACTGGTGCCAGAGCCATGGCCTCAAGCTAAATGCCAAAAGTGTATAGTCATCCCTTTGGCAAAAACAAAGTGCCCACAAATTACCACATAGGTGGTAATCCATTAAGTACAGAAGAAGTAATTAGGGACCTGGGGACCCAAGTTGATAGCAATCTCTCATTTGACAACCACATGGCCAAAGTGGTTAGAAAAACATTTTATATAGCCCACCTAATCATGAAGGGATTCACATCTAGATCAGGGAGGTCATCGTGCCTCTTTACTCATCCCTCATCAGGCCCATAATTGAGTACAATGCCCCTTTTGGGATGTACCTTACCAGACACCTGCAACAACTGGAAAGACCCCAAAAGTACCTCACCAAGAGGATCAAAGGGCTCAAACAGATGCCATATGCTGCCCGGTTAAAGAAACTCCAGCTCTACTCAGTGGCATACCGCCTGTTCAGAGGCGATCTGTGCCTGACGTATAAAGCCATGTCCAACCCGAATTAATGGACATGCTGCACCTCAGAAAATCCAAATCCCATTGAGCTACGCTCGAGAGACTTGAACCTCAGCACTGAAATAAATAGGACATGCTGGAGGGACAGATTCATAACCCAGAGGCTCCCTTCACTCTGGAATAAAATCCCAGTCCAGGTTAGGCAGAGTCCCTCATTGACTCTCTTCAAGAGGAATCTTGATGAGTGGATGGGAGATCGTAGGTTTACCCCGGGTATCACTTCTGTGTCACTGTTAGACAGAGGCACAGTATACTAACCTCGAAAAAGGGCATAGCAAAATAAATTTAAAATGGGTGGCTGTTAGAAAAATATGTACTTAAACATATATGTAGTGCAAAGTTTAGAAACAGTATAATATGTAATGCATTTGATTCTATTTAACAATATGGCAGTAGAAATGATCTTGCATGTAATTGCTTGAAACTTAGCTGCAGTGTGGTTAACCTCTGACCCTGGCAGTAGCCAGCTCAGCAGGCTTATGTCTTTCAGCAATTATTATCTGCTGGGTTAGAGAGAAATAAATATGTATGCATGTATATCTTTCTTCCTTCTACCGAGAAGGATGGCCTTGTGAACACTATCGAAGATAGAGTGCAGCTGCTTACCAGAGAGACAAAGGAACGTATTAAGAGATGAACTGACTATTGTATTCGAACTGGCCTGAAACCTTGAAAGAAGCAACATTTACAGGAAGACATTGTAATTGACCAGGTGCCTTGCAAGGCTGTGTTATTCTCATGGGAAAGTTTTTAAAAAGTATAACCTCAGCACTTTTATGAATAGAATATTGTAGACTGTTATGATGTAGGTGCCCTGTGACTGACCACGTCAGTAAGGTGGGCACAGCTTGAATGTATAGTGTATTTAAAGAAGTTTACTTCCTGTATCATGCCAGTCAAAACTCTATACTTGTTTTGTATAGTTTTTTGCCTCCTAATGTACATTAGTAAAGAAACGTTATTTGAACCTGAGCATCCTGTGTTATTGACTGTCATTTTGAAAAGCCTAATGATTTTTACAGTCTGATTTTAACAATTTATTTGACATTTTGGTCCTTCGGACCTGAATTCCCTTGGTAAGCTGCAGGTCAGAGTGCATGGGTGGTAATAAATCTGCGCAGGGGAAGCTGCCAAAATAAATGGTTCTACTTGAGTGAAAAGACCTCCGACTGAATTGTTGTGTGTAAAGAGGCTGTCCACTTTCTGATCTGTGGCTGAAAAGCGGAAAACTGGATCCCAAGAAGAAAACGTGCAGTCATAAATGGGTGGCTCAGGTAAGGAGAGTTTCCCTCTTTGTCTTTGTTTTAGATCAGGGACCAGGTTACACTGTACTGTTGTTGAGATTTGTGATAGCAGGTCGGGAACGTATTGAAGTACTGTATATTTGGTCATAGATCAGGGGAAAAAACAAAGCAAAGTAAACAGTCATTCTAGACACTACTGTGGATACAGGGAAGAAGATACCACGTGGTACAAGAGAAGGGTTACGTAACAGTCTTTTTAAGACATGGGAAATCAGTGCACTAAAAGATCGCGAGATCCGCCTTTGATGGATGATGCGAAATATATGCAATTGCAGAGACTAGATAATGTGAGATATTTTGCAAAATGGGTTAATAAATATGAATTCGATGGTAAATTAGACAAAGTTTCGTTGGTGGAACTTTTGAAACAGTTAAAATCTGACACAGAAGGTCAGGCGAAAAAACAGCGACAGTTGGGTATTCCTCAAGCACACAGGTGGATTGAGGAAGTAAACCGAAGGGAACAAAAGGTTAAAAATGCGAAAGCATTATTCTTAGATAAAGAAGATAATAATACAGTAGTAGCAACGGCCCCTCCCCCTCCGCCCCCTCCGATACTTTACCCAGGATATGAAGCGGGAGGACAGGCCGGTCCCCCCCCACGTTATCCTGAGGCAACAGGGGCATTAAAACAACCATTTGTAAGAGAACCTATTGAGACTAGATCCCGAACACGTAAAACACTTAGGGACACTCAATTGAGGGATTCACTAGAAGAGAGTGAGGAAATCTGTCCATTAATTGAAGTACCGAACCCTCAGGCAGGACAGGAAGGCCAGGACCCAACCCTCTTAGTGTATAGACCATGGACACCGGAAGATATCCGGAAGGCTACAGAGGGAATTCCCCATCCAAAAATTAATCATGAAAAATTTATACAAGATTTACAAGGTATGCGATTGAGTTACCACTTAAATGGGGAAGAAGTAGAGAAAGTTATTAGACAAATTATAGGCCCAGACTGGCACATGGTTTGTGGCACCTGGAGTGCGCGTGACGCGCAACTTAAACCCCTCCTACATAGTGACGCAGAATTAGACACTAGGTTGAAGGGTCTTACGGACCGAATTACTGAAAAATGGAAACCCAGAGCAGATTGGACCTGTATTAATCAGTGCATACAACAAGATAATGAAACTGTGGATGGGTACTATGGTAGATTATTAGAATGTTTTAATAACCATAGTGGTATGCCTATTCCCGAAAGTCAGAAAAATGATAGCTCATATGAACAACAATTGAAAAATGCATTTTTGAAAGGTTGCATTGCCCCTATCAGTAGCTTTATTACAAAGCATATGATAGATCATCGAACGAGTAGGCTACAAGCCTTACTGGAGTATGCTAGGCATGCTGAGAGACACTTTAACAATAAGAAGAAAAAGAAGACGCAGGTCTTCACAGCTGAAGATGGAGCAGAAGTCTTTGTAGTGCAGTCAGGTAAAAAGGGTAGGAGAAACGCTCAGAGCAATAAATTCTCTGACAGAGACTCAGAGGTTTTTGAGGAAAGAAAGAGAAAAGGTGAGTGCTTCAAGTGCGGGAAGAAGGGACATTTAGCAAGGGATTGCAGATCGAATAAAAAAACATCTACAGAAGGGAAGGATAGGAGTAATGAGGATTGACTATATGATAGTCATAACGTTCAACAGTCATCAGGAGAGAGTAATGGGCAGGGAGAAAATGTAAACACAGTAGTAGGAATAGAGGAAGTGCAAGTAGATAATGAGGAAAGTGAAGTTTTAGATTTAGCCTTATTGAGCTTGGAGCTCTATTTGGCGGACACAAAACCGGAAGTTACACTTCTGGTGGAAGGGAGGGAAGTGAGATTTTTGTGTGATTCAGGAGCATCGCGGACTTTGATACATCCTTCAAAGTTACCGGAACACTCTGAATCACCTGATTACATATTAGTGAAAGCAACAAACGGACAGCTATACAGGGAACCACTTTCCCATGATATAGCAATAACTGACCCTGTTTCAGGTATGACCCAGAGAAGTAAGATAGTACTTTCTGCAAAATGTCCAGTGAATTTACTGGGAAGAGACCTTATGCAGCTTTTTGGCATAGCAGTAGTTCCTACCATGAAGGGTATGGAGGCACAAAGACAAATGGACACTTTTGTGGTGCGATCGGAGGGTGAAGCCTATTATTGGTACAGCCAGGACCTAGTTACGACTGGTCCAGGGGCAGTGACCGAAGAACTGATGAACGTAGCCATCAGTAAGGTACCCTCCCTTCACATTGATCAACAGCATTTGTTACATTGTACTATTGTAGTACACCAGGACCTGATAAGGAATATGAGGAAAAATTGTTCAGAAATCCTGCAAATAGGCTAGTATTGCGAACTTTGTACTGGGATACTGAGGGTAATAGTGTGGTAAGTTGTTCATTACCTCAGGAATTCACGGGACTATATAAGTCCAACTGGCTACCGCATGTCAGTTTAACCAAACATACAAATGTCAGATGGGTAGACCTAGGTGAAAAAGTGACAAGATGGGAAAGACAAACCGACTTAGAGTTGTCAGAACAAGGAATACAAAAGCAAAAACTGAATTGGTTAACGCAAGCACGTCCAGCTGTACACTTACAGCAAAGTGAGGACAGCTGATTGATGTTCTTACTAGAAGAAGAAGAAAAAGCCTTGTGTGATATACCAAGCACTCTTTGGTCAACAGGGAAATCAGATGTAGGGCTTATTCGGACAGCAGGTCCAGTGACTATCACACCGAAGTCAGCATTTAGACCACAAAAGAAACAATACCCTTTGAGAAAAGATGCAGAGCAGGGAATTAAGCCTATAATAGCAGCATTACTAAAGAAAGGAGTACTGGTAGAATCTTTGGATTCACCATGTAATACCCCTCTATTTCCTGTTAGGAAAGCAAATGGGGAATGGCGGATGGTACAGGATTTACAAGCTGTAAATGATGCAATAATACCTAGGGCACACCCGCACACTTTATTGAATGATTTAAAGCCACAACAGAAGTATTTTACCATGGTAGATATAAGCAATGCTTTCTTTTCAATACCTATACATCCAGATAGTCAGTATTGGTTTGCTTTTACATTTCAGGGTAACAGATACACCTATACTCGACTACCACAGGGATACTGTGAAAGTCCAACAATATTCGCACAGGAGATGGCTAGCAACCTGGCGGGATTTACTCCACCAGGGGGCAGTTAAGTTCTACTTTATGTGGATGACATCCTGCTTGCGGCCCCTACCCAGCAGCAATGTAGGGAAGATACGATAGCATTATTGAGATTTTTAGCAGAACAGGGACATAAAGTAAACAAGCATAAATTGCAACTTTGGAAAACACAGGTCAAGTACCGGGGATATGTGATATCCAAGGGGGGGGGGGGTAGAACATTAGATGAAGATAGAAAGGCAGCAATTTTACAAGCACCCAAGCCAACTACCAAGAAGGAAATGATGTCCTTCCTGGGAACAGCTAATTTTTGTCGAAGTTGGATACCAAACTATGCTTTGGAGTCGACTCCATTGGCTGATTTAATATTTAAAACACCTATGGCAGCACAAGATATATTACATTGGACTCCAGTGGTAGAAGCAGCCTTCTGCAGGCTAAAACAATTGATAGCTTCATCATCGGTTTTGGGGCTCCCGAATTACCATAAGAGATTTTTTCAGACTGTAGATTGTAAGCGGGGATATATGACATCAGTCTTGACGCAACAGCACAGAAGTAAGCAACGCCCCATAGCTTACTATTCATCACAGTTGGACCCAGTGGCACGATCGTTGCCACATTGTGTACAGGCAGTTGTTGCAGCTGCCATGGCAGTACAGGCTTCGGCCTCAATGGTATTATTTCACCCTCTCACCTTGAGGGTGCCTCATGCAGTTGCGATAATTTTGCTGCAAGAGAAAATTGCATTTTTGTCTCCTGCTAGACATCTTTCTTGTATGACCATACTGCTGAGTCAACCTCACATGGTGATTGAACGTTGTACGACATTAAATCCATCAACGTTACTTCCGACTCCTGTGGATGGCACACCACATAGTTGCCTACAGGAAATGGAGCAAATAACTTTACCCAGACAGGATCTTACTGATATACCCCTTACTGATGCAGAGGTGACATTTTATGTGGACGGATCATGTAGGAAGGGTCCTACGGGAAAGAATCTAGTAGGCTATGCAGTAGTTACTGATGTCGGGATTGTAGAAGCCCGACCTCTGCAGCCTAACTTATCTGCTCAAGCAGCAGAGTTGATAGCTTTGACACGAGCTTGCACTTTAGCAAAAGACAGATGTGTGAACATATATACTGATAGTCAGTATGCCTTCTCTACAGTGCATGTTTTTGCGCAGCAGTGGAAAAATAGGGGAATGATAACATCCACTGGTAAACCGATTAATCATGCGCAACTAATCTTGAATTTATTAGATTCCATTCAGTTACCTACTAAAGTAGCTATTTGTAAATGTGCAGCTCATACAAAGCAACAGGATAAGATTTCAAAAGGTAATGCACGAACTGATGCAGCTGCAAAGCAAGCAGCCTCAGACTCAGAAACTTTACTTTTGAATGAGGAATTACAACCCTCTGAGATTTTAGATTTAGAAATGTTAAAAACAATGCAAACATTAACTACAAAAGCAGAAAAACAGAAGTGGGTAAGACGAGGAGCAATCCTTGAAGACGGATTGCACATCTCTAAAGAGAGAAAGCCAATATTACCGTCTAATTTATTTAGATATGCGGCTTTGTTGAGCCATGGGCAGAGCCATGTCTCAACAGGGGGGATGGTACAGTTAGTTAACAGAATATTCCAGACATACGGATTTACGAACTACACACAAAAATTTTGTGCAGCATGTCATATTTGCAGTAAACATCATGCACAGGGAGCATTCAAACCGAAGCAAGGGAGTTTCCCTACACCACCATATCCGTTCCATACTATTTGTATGGACTTCATAGAGCTGAATAAATGTGAAGGAAAGAAATACTGTTTAGTGATCATAGATATGTTTTCAAAATGGGTAGAAGCTTTTCCAACCAGGAATCTGGATGCAGCAACAGTGGCAAAGGCCCTAGTAAAGGAAATAATTCCTAGATTTGGCATACCGGAAAGAATCTATAGTGACAATGGGACACATTTTGTCAATCAGACAATTCAGCAACTTGGGAGATTTTTTGGGATTTCCTTGAGGAATCACTGTGCTTACCACCCACAGTCAGCAGGACTGGTGGAGAGGTACAATGGGATTTTGAAAAACAAGTTAAGGAAGTTGATGAGTGAAACTCAGAAGAATTGGATTTGCTGTTTACCTCTAGCATTGCTGAGCATGAGAACAGTTCCAAATGTAAAGGGTTTGACCCCCTTTGAAGTAGTATTTGGAAGGGCATATTATGTGCCACAGTGGAAAGCTCTTATGCCTGCAGAGCTGGAGGTCGATGGCTCATTAGCTAGTTATATGAAAAGATTGTTAACCAATAAGACTGTTTTGCAGTTAAACTCTTTTTCAGATAAAGAACAGACGAAGCCGCACGCAGTGCTAGCCCCAGGATCCTGGGTGTGGTTAAAAGTCATCAAGCAGAAAAACTGGACAAGTCCTAAGTGGGAAGGTCCGTACCAGGTACTGTTGGCAACGCCTACTGCAGTAAAGGTTGCGGAGAGGTCGTCCTGGGTTCACCTGACCCACTGCAAGCCGGTAAAGAATTTCCAGTTAGACAAACATTTTATAGCTGATATACCACAGAGACAGAATGACCAGGGGCAGAGTGTATAAAAGTACAAAGCAACCCCAAAGACATTGGTTTACTGTCCTATTGATCATACACTTATTAACTATGTTGGTGGTGACTTTTCTTTTGTTGGGGGTTTTCCTGCAAATAACTACACAGATAAAAATAACAAAATGTGATGGACTGGCCACAGATTGGCATCCAAACTTTAACACGTACCTAGCCATGAAATGTGTGTATGTAGAGACTATGAACATTTCAAATTGTTGGGTTTGTACAGCCATACCTACAGCATATGGAGGACTTTTGATGTCTGCTGTCCCCTTGGGGATAAATGAGACTTGGGAGAATCTACTTTTTGATACAGGTTCTGTGAGATCACAGGACAAAGTGGCACTGTATTTACCTGTTACACAAAAGGGAATTGTTTGTTTTTACAAAAATGATACGCTCCAAGTTGGTTGGAGTAACTGTAATATAACTGTGTCTTATAAGTGCTATATAAAAGCAAAAGATCAGAGTATTAGTTGTAGCACGAATTATGATTCGTATTTAAGCTTAATGAAAACAACATTGAAAGATGTACAGAAAAATCCTGAATTGTATAAACAGTTGTCTGTTATAGACAGGAAAATGTTTCATTCAGAGTTAACCCGCATCAGTACTAAAGTAGAAAATTGTTATTTTGTTTGTGGGAAAAAAGCATATAAATGGTTACCTGAGAATTGGTCCGGCAGTTGTTTTTTGGGTTATCTGGTTCCAGCAATAAGACATACTGCAGAATTGCCTCTGGGTAAGATACGGAATGTAAGAGATATAGCTCAGAGAACTGGGAACTCAGTCAAGAAACCTGCTAATCCAGTGGGTAAAATCGAAGCTGGTTGGAAAGATCATTCGTCCGTAAAAGATAAAGAAAAATTGACTCATATGGACTTGAGTGACAGTGTTATATCCTGGGCTGGAATAATCCCAGCCTATGGAGCAGTCAAATCGATCTGGGAACTGAGGAAATTGTCGAAACTTCTCGAAGTAATGAGCAATGCGACTTTTTCTGCTCTTGAACTTGTGACTGATGAACTGAATGCAATGAGAACTGTTGTACTACAAAACCGAATGGCTCTTGACTTCACCCTAGCGGCGAGAGGTGGTACGTGCGCGCTTATCAAAGAAGAATGCTGTGCGTATATCCCAGATAATGAGCATGAAATCAATGACCACCTAGAGGTAATTCAGCAAGTATCAGCAATGGCGGAACCAGGCCCAAACCCACTGACAAACTTTTTCCAGAATCTATTTGGGGGGTGGGGTTCAATCCTAATGAATATTTTGATAGCCATTTGTGTAGTCTTGCTCATATTGGGAGCATGTGTCTGTTGCGGGATACCTTGTGTGAAAAGATTAGTTAGGGACTTCGTTGATGTATCTGTAACCGAGACTATGTATCAAGACCTGGAGTTGAATATGTTGATACCAAATGAAATTCTTTCTGAAATATAAAACAAATGACTTGCCTAGTTGAAAGTTCCAGAGAGGAAGAGACTAGGGAATGAAATAATGTTGTTTATGTTTCTGAATAGAATAAAAAGCATTAAAAGGAGGGAGAATGTTAGAAAAATATGTACTTAAACATATATGTAGTGCAAAGTTTAGAAACAGTATAATATGTAATGCATTTGATTCTATTTAACAATATGGCAGTAGAAATGATCTTGCATATAATTGCTTGAAACTTAGCTGCAGTGTGGTTAACCTCTGACCCTGGCAGTAGCCAGCTCAGCAGGCTTATGTCTTTCAGCAATTATTATCTGCTGGGTTAGAGAGAAATAAATATGTATGCATGTATATCTTTCTTCCTTCCACCGAGAAGGATGGCCTTGTGAACACGATCGAAGATAGAGTGCAGCTGCTTACCAGAGAGACAAAGGAACGTATTAAGAGATGAACTGACTATTGTATTCGAACTGGCCTGAAACCTTGAAAGAAGCAACATTTACAGGAAGACATTGTAATTGACCAGGTGCCTTGCAAGGCTGTGTTATTCTCATGGGAAAGTTTTTAAAAAGTATAACCTCAGCACTTTTCATGAATAGAATATTGTAGACTGTTATGATGTAGGTGCCCTGTGACTGACCACGTCAGTAAGGTGGGCACAGCTTGAATGTATAGTGTATTTAAAGAAGTTTACTTCCTGTATCATGCCAGTCAAAACTCTATACTTGTTTTGTATAGTTTTTTGCCTCCTAATGTACATTAGTAAAGAAACGTTATTTGAACCTGAGCATCCTGTGTTATTGACTGTCATTTTGAAAAGCCTAATGATTTTTACAGTCTGATTTTAACAATTTATTTTACAGTCGCGAAGGCCAAACACATTCTGGCTAGGCTTATAAATGCCCTAGGGCAGATAGCCTAGTATGAACCTATGAACCTATAAATGTAGTAAACAAATCTATGTACACAGGCCTTATTCAACACAGGGCACCCAGCTTGCATAAATATTATCTGCTCCTTTTATTTATTTACTTAATTTTTCATTTGTTTTGCTAGTTATTTTTTGTACCACCATTTTTCTTGCAGCATAGCTTGTCCTGGCAAGTTTGTCTTCTTATTTACACAAGTTTTAATAACATAGTTAACAGTTTCCTGAATCTTGGAGGCCTGGTGCTTTATGAGCTAGCTAGACAAGGTAGTATTGAGCAAATGATGACTAGTTTTCCTATCTCATGGGAAGCTAAGGGAATGTTTACCATAGGAGCGTTCACTGGTTAAATCCTAAATGTTGCTTTTACTGTACAGCTTTTGGCTAAATCTGAATAAAGTTCTAAGGCATTGAGAGTGAAGTGATGCAGTAAGAATGTTTCTGCATGCATCAAATGCTTTGTAGGAAGAGAAATAACCTAGACAGCAGGAGTGTACAAGAAAAATCTTTGCCCGCTCCAGATGATAGCTACCATGTGTTCAACCCTTGCCTCACACTACTCCAGCAGTAGTGTCTTTTAAAAAAAATTCCTGGAAGGAAGAACATCGAGGAGGGTAGTGTTGGATGCTGCAGTGGGTAGAAAGGAGAAACAAATGATTCATAGGATGGGGGTGCTGGGTTTTCAGGCTGGTAAGGGAAAAATTGCCTGTAAGCTGTACCATACTGTAAAATGTAAAAGGACGGTGCTGACAAGGTGAAGACGGAGCAAGACAGTAAATCTCAAAGTAGATGAGGTCATCCTTTAAGTGTGTAGACCACAGGTAAGGCTATATCTGATGTAATGAGTTCAGTTTGGGGGGGCTATATAAAGAAAATAAAATTTGATGAATACGAAGTGCATAACCTATGGTTTACCCAAATAGTGAAAGCAATGGAGACATCAAAGTATTAAGAAATACTTAAACAGTTGGGTATATATTCATCAGAATAAAGCAGATGAAATTCATTGTGATGTGGATACAGCATACTGTCTGTGGCACATGTGAGGGGTACAGTTGAAGAGAAAGGCTAAGGGGAGAACTGAGCATGTCTGGTAGCTCAAAACAGATAGTTCAAATTAAACTTGAGATGATAATACTTCAAAGACAGAAAGCTACAACTCTCTAATGCAAAATGCAAGCCATCAGAATTAGTACTTTAGAGAACAACAATCAAAGAATGGGATAAGAGAGAGTGACAACTATGTGAAGCTAACAGCAATACTTGAATGAACTTGAAAGATCACATGTCCACTCCTGTCAAAATATTCAAATAGTTTTATATGCTTACATACAAATGTGTGTACTGGTGCAGTAGTTTCACAGAAATCATGCTGTTGCTTTTGATTTACAGAGTTTGTTTCATCATTTTATGCAGTCACATACACAATAGCATGCAATATCCTCCAATAATATAAACATAATGAAGAAATTTGCAGACTGTATTGACAGCAACATATGTAACACTAGTAAGCATACCTTGTAAAAGGTCCTGCAAAACTAGCATTGGCACTAGTCTGATACAGGGACAATGAAGAAGGAAAATCAGAAGATCCAACAACTGATGTATCCAATGTATTGAACATTTTGCTTTGTTTCTGTTGAATGGCACTTGTATCTGGTTGAAAAAGAGGCCGAGGTGTCACATCTCTTCCCTGATCATCATACACCTTTAAAATAGAAAGTAGTATGTTGTCAGTAAGGCAGACACATTCTTCAGTTTACTACAATGCAGTTTCCAATGAATGAGTAGTATATAAAATGTAGCAGGCATAATAAGACTACTTTTTCCCCCCTGCAACCACCTTACTAATGTGGGCTAACTCTAATCCTGCCCCTAACCCCAACCCTATTCCTTAGTTCAGCAAAAACACTTTCACTACACAAGACACCCAGACACACATCACATACAGCAGCACACATGCACAAGACTAAATATGTTCCCTTACTTAGCCTTTACTCTAACCCTGCCCTGCAAACAGTTGTGCAAACATTCCCACCCTTAATTCCAAAACTTTTAGTATAGTGAAAAGTTTAAGCATTAAAATCACAAATGCTCACTTACGTTACTCACACACATATTCAGTGTTCCTCCTTTCCACATCTCCAGCAGTTGAGAAAGAGTACTTTCGATGAATTTCTCAAGCACTTCACTTTCTTGATGAACTAACTGAAGTGAACCCATTTACATACGTTGGGGCCTGCTCGTATTTGGCAGGCCTGCAGTTATCTAAGTTTGCAGATGACTGTAAACCAGGTGTTGTTATGCGATCTTCTGCTGACTCACAATTGTTCCAACATGGGTTAGATCAATGCTAACAAACTGGTCCAATGACAATGAGTTCAAATGCGAAAAAATGCAGCATAGGTAATTTTGATAAACAAACTTTGTGATAGATCCCTCCAATTAGACACTGTTGTAAGAGGTCTAGGCATTACTGTTGATATCACCTGACAATCATATTTTTGCAGTAATTCAGAAAGCCTTCTACCTCGCTCATCTAATTTCCGAAGGCATCTTCCCTAGATCCAAAGAAGTCTTAATTCCCCTATACTCAATAAGATCCATTATTGAATATAATGCAAACTTTTGACATGTATTTGTCTAAATCACTCAACTTTAGAGACCTCAGAAATTCATAACTAAAAAAATCAGTGGTTTCAAAAATCTTAGTTTTCATAACAGACTTGGAGCCTTCTCTCTTTACTCAGTCTCTTTCCATGGAGATCTGTAAATTGTTTTTTTCTAGCCATAAAAAATCCAAACCTCAGTGACTTCCTATTTATTCACAGTGCAAAAGGCACATCAAATACCCAGTTAGGGGAACTAAATCTTCATCAAGGGATAAATGAGACATATCTGTATGATAGATGTATATCCCAGTGTATCCCTCCTCCTCTGGAACAAACTTTCCATACATTCCAGAGTAGCACCCTTGCCACCTTCAAGAAAAGCCTAGATAATTGGATGAGCAGCCTGAAATTCTCCCTGGCCTAGCTTGTCATGCCCTCCTTGAGAACTTTTGAGTGTGCTTTGGCTAGGCTTGCAATGGTCTGCACACTAATTGCCTAGTACAGACCTATGAACCTATATCTATCTACCGACAGATAGATATAGATATAGATTAAATATATTTATAGAGATATCCTATACAAAGCAGGTATACAAACAATATATTTTAATGTTTTGTCATGTTGAAACTTAATCCAAAGCCTGATAAAATAAAAAGTTAAGTTATGTAGTCACCATAACTATTCACCTGTGTTGTCTGTTTTAATTCTTCCTCAACATCTTGAATCCAACTCGGCCAATTTCTATAGATTCTTGGATCCAACTCTCATGTTCCTCCCTTTATCCATAATGCCCCTTACTTACCAGATTACCTCAGATTGAGTTTGCTGTTGCTAAATATGCCAGGGGGCATAAATACTTATAATAATAATCATAAATATAGCAACAAACAGGATAGAGACAAAGTAGGGGCTCAAACTAGGAAAAATGGTTCCCATATACTTTACTAGGTCACTCCCAAAGGATAGGGGGAAGGAGGGTGGGGAGTTGAGGAAGAATGAAAATGGATAACACAGACGCATAGTTATGGCGAGTATATAACTTAAATATCTGATGCTGTCATTTTCATTCATTCCTTAACATATGGGACAGAGTCCGCAGCTACGATAATCTTCAGTGGTCCTCATGGAAGGATATTTCGGAGAACCACGGAGCCTAAATTAGCCCTATTTCTAGATATCACCAACTTGTAATGAGCAATAAAAGTATGGGAATTGGACTAAGTAGCCACAGCACAAATATCAAATGATGTTCTGGTCCAAAAAGCAGACAATGTAGCCATGGATCTAGTTGAATGAGCCTTTGGAGATTTAGATAATGACAAACCTCTTAGAGAATATGCAAAGGAAATGCAATCTGTTATCCATTTAACTAAGGTAACTTTAGATACTGGTTTTCCCAATTTCTTTTTATCAAAGGAAACAAACAGTTTATCAGTTTTTCAAAATCCTTTAGTTTTATGGAGGTAAAAATGAAGTTGTCTATTTACATCTAAAAGATGTAGCATGTATTCTCCCTTACTGTTAAAGTTTGGAAAGAAGACGGGTAAACTTATTACTTGATTCATGTTTGACTTAGAAACAACTTTTAGCAAAAAGGAAGGGTTTGCATGTAATATCACTGTTTTGTGAAAAAACACATAAGGCCATTTTGAAGAGAGTGCTTGGAATTCAGAAACTCGCCTTGCTGACATAATTGCGACAAGAAATACTGTTTTACAAGACAGAAATTTCAGGTTTGACTTAGCCCAAGGTTCAAAGGAGGATTGAGTTAAAGTTTGTACCAAAACAATAAGATCCCAGGGTGGAACAGAGTGCCTTATTGGATGTTGAAGCAAAAGAGCACCCTTTAGAAAAGCATTACAAAGTTTAGATGAAAATGGGAAAGGCATTATGTCCTATGTAATAATTAGAGATGGCTGCAAGCTGAGTTTAACAATGGAGAAACTTGCATCATCCTGAAAAATTTAAGCCAGAAAATAAAATATAGCAAGAATTGGTGCTGTGAAGGGATCCAGTTTTCTTTGTTCTGCCTAAAATGAAAATCTCTTCCATTTACTCTTGTAAATCTTCCTGGTAGAAGGTTTTTGAGATGAGGATAAATCCGACAAACCTGAGAGAAAAGCCTGGACTGTCCAGCCATCACTGGAATCAGAGAAACCATGCAGTTAACTTGAGGCCTTCAATGTCCAGATGAATCCTTCCTAATGGGTGTGACAGGTGATCTGGACTGTCCAAGGTAGACACAGAAGATGAGACCATAGGAATGGGAACCACACCTGCTGAGGCCAGAAAGGAGAAATGAGGATTAGCTTGCTCTTCGACCATTGTGCTTTCTGAAGAAATTTAGGTATTAAGGGAAGGGGAAGATAAGCATACTGAAGACCAGAGGGTTCAAACATGTACTAGAGTATCTCTCAGGGACTCCCCCTGAGAGGGAATTAGGGCAAAGAACCTGCTGCATTTGTTGTTGAGGGGAGAGGCAAAGAAGTCACAGAAAGGTTGACCCCAGCAACAAAAAACATTTCTGTCACTACAAGATTGAGAGACCACTCATGAGGCATCAGGATGGATCTATTGAGCTTGTCGCCTAAGTCAATGGATTTCCCAAGAAGGTATGGTGCTACAAGAAAGTGGCTAAATGAGATCACCCACTGCCAAACTCTCATTGCTTCTCAGCAAAGAGGGTAAGATCTGCCCCCCCCCCTTGTTTGTTCATGTACCAAACCACTGACATATTGTCTGTCTGGATAACAATTGTACCTAGAGGGAGGGAGTTCTGAAAGGCCTGCAATGCTATTGTGACCTCTCATATCTAAAACATTGATAAGCAAATTGGTCTTTTCTGGGGACCACATACTCAGAACTGTCTATCCAAGAAATGCCCATCTACCCCACCCCAACTGGGAGGCGTCTGTGGTCAGCTTGACTGTCAGGGGAGGAAAGATAAATGGGTGTGCCTGACAAAGCTTGCTGGACTAGATCCACCAAAGCAGGGAATCCTTTCAGGCTCACAATATCTTTATAGGATACTTTAATGGGTGTAAAAGCATTGACCATTGTAGTAAGACAGTCCACTGGAGAATCCTCATGTGAAAGTGAGCAATGAGTAATAAGGTGATTGCTGCAGCCATCAAACCTAAGGCATAAAGAACCAGTCTCACAGAAGGATAGGGATGGTCTAGAATCTGTCTGACATGCAATCTTAAGGAATGAATTCTGCTCTAAGGTAAGAATGTGAACTGTCTGACTGTGTCCAGATGAGATCCTATAAACTCCAAGACTTGAACTGTTTGAAGTGGGGACTTGGAAAGATTTACAGTGATCCCTAAGAATGGACCCAATTGAAGTAACTAATCCCTAGCCTTCTCTTGGAGATGCCTGGTTGGTGCAGAAAGGATCCAGTCATCTAAATAAGGAAACACTTTGAATCCATAAAGTCTGAGATGAGCTGCCAGCACTGCCATGGATTTGGTGAACAGTCTGGGGGCTGTGGTAAGACTAAAGGGCAGGGCTCTGAACTGGTAATGACTGGCTCCCAGCTGAAAGCACGGATATCTTCAAGAGCACCTGTGTATTTTGATGTGATAGCATGCATCTTGAAGGTCTATAGAGCACATGCAGTTGTCCTTCTGTAAAAGAGGCAAAATGGACTGAGCCGTGATCATCTGGAACTTGGAGTTCTTCACAAATTGATTTAGATGACTGAGATCCAGAATAGGTCTCAGCTCCCCTGATTTCTTTGGCACTAAAAAGAACCTTGAGTAAATTCCGGATCTTGCTTGGCCTGGTGGGACCTTTTGGATGAGTCTCTTTTATAGCAGCTTTTGGATGTCTAATGCTGCTAACTCCCTTGACTGGGTGGAACATTAGGGAGATGTTTCTTTTACGTGGGGCTTTGTGAAAAGGGAATGAAGTATCCTCTGGATATGATCCTTTACACCCAAGAATCTCTTGTGATGGCTGTCCACACATCTGGGTGCAGGGAAAATGCCCTCCAACTGCATCTAGAGAAGAACAATCAGGCCACCTTTCAAGAGCTCTGAAAGGGCCTGTCTGAGAAAGAGTTTCAAGACCCAGACCCTTGGTTCTGCAGACCTCCTCTACTGTAAGGAAGGTGTATTCCATTATTATTTACTCCTCTGCCTCTGGGAGGAAAAATCCCCATGTGAGTCTTGAAAAGGTCCTTGAGATTTTCTGAACCAAACTTTCTTACCACTGTGCTGATTTCTAGAGAATGGTCTTTGTGGGGTAGAGAAATGGATTCCAACAGCAGACAAGGTCTTTCCATCTTTCTCACTGTGGGAAAGTGTGTCCTTAATGGTGGGCCCAAACAGGGAAGAGCCATCAAAAGGAGCATTGATGAAAGAGAATTTAAAGGGATCCACAAAATCACAGTCTCATCCAGGCATGTATGCTTATGGCTATGCCTGAACCAGTAGCCTGTGAGGAACCTTCAGCAATGGGAGATATTAACCTCATGGATACATTGGCTATAGATTGCAGAGTGGCCAGTTGTTATGAATAAGTTTTCTCTTCCTCTGCTGACATGGTCCCTGGGGTAAAGAGAGAGTTCCTTGACCAAGTCCCTCTGTAATCTAGTACAGTGTGCCAGGTAGTTGAGCAACTGTACGGCAAAAGTTACTAAAGCATAAAAGTGCTTTCCAAACCTGCCCAACACCCTAGACTCCCTGCTAGGGGGATGGACAGATGAACTCTGTTTGGCTAGTTCCTTTTTGCGTGGCTGCCGCCACAACCATAGCATCTACAGGAATAGCTATACTCCAGTACTGCCTGTCTTTAGGGGCTCCTAAAATCTTGTCTGGATGACAGGAGATAGGCTTCATGGAAACCAGTTCCTTCCATGCCCGACAAGAGACAAGGTCTTGAACATTATCTGCCGGGGGGGGGGTAACCCAAGACATATATGTGTCAGACACAAAGGTTTCCAAAAACACAGACTCCTCTTGGGAAGGGCTTTGGGAGGACCAACCATCTTTCTGGGGCAGGATCTCTAAAATGTCTCCAAAGGAGACATCCTCATGTGGGGACCTAGGAGACCCTTTCCCCTCAACAAAATAAGTGTCATTGGTTAAAGATACCTGAAGGGAATCTAAGGACTTCCTTTTGCACCTCCACTTCATGTTAACCTCTTCAATGGGGTGTTCTGAAGAGGTATCAGAAGAGACGGGGATATCCTGAACAGGAATTGTCTGGAAGCTCTTATGGGCTGGCTGTCCCTGTGGAGAAGGGTGATGGGACTTAAAGCTCAAATCCACTGGGGAATGGATATAGGATCTGAGGAAGTGAGAGTAGAAGATTCCCTGAGATGGCAGAACACCCTTTCCACTACCTCAAAGGCATAGTGTCTAGGAGAGGCAGTAACCAACCTCACTGGCGCCGAAGCTCTCAGCTCAGCCAGTTCTCCCCCCTCCCAAATCTCCCCTCTGAGGATGGAATCAGACCCATACTGTCCAATGCCAAGGTTCAAAGGGGAAGCGACAGCTCCAAAAACCTTGAAGTCAAAAGTCACCCCCCCTGGATCCAGCATCAATGCTTCAGCTCCAAGACTCATCCTGCTCAGTAGGGATGGGTGCCAATTGGGTCAGGGGAAGTCAGATCTGAAGATAAAGGTGGTGTCCTTGAATCTGACACTTCATCTCTTGGCACTCTCAGATCTGATGGCTCTGAAACTATACATCAGATCTGAGAAGGAGTTATAACAGGGTGAGAAGGTGGCTGAAGGCTCACAGATCTGATGGGAGATGGAGAAGGGAACACCCCCCATCTGGATTTGTGCTCTAAGAAATTTTCTCATTATGCTGTCCACATCTGCCTCAGAAAGACTATGGGAGGACCTGTGTGACTCTCATGGAGAAATGGAGACCTAAGTGTGGGAGAGAGAGGTCCCAGAGAAAATCTCAGGCTTCAGATCTGAAAAGAACTCACAACAAAGGTTGTTGGATCTGACACTTTTTGGATTTTAGAAGGTGGCTCTGAACTTGGAGCAGGAGAGTGCACCAGAAAATGCCTCCTGTGTTTCTTCAGCTCCGATGACTTATGCTTTTTAGCGGGGATTTGCGCTCCAGAAGTGGAAGCAATAGAGGATGAAGAAACTGGCAAAAGGCTCTTTAGAACCAACTTATTTCGTCTATCACTGATCACCCCTGAATTAAAGCCCATATAGATCTCTCACAATACCTGTAAGTGAGAAAGGCCTAAACAATATACACACTCCCCGTGGGCATTAAAATTGGGTATCGTATGCCCACACGAAGTGCAATTCTTAAAACCAGTTGGCTTGTCAGCCATACCAGTAACCAAACACTAACTAACAACAAGAAGAGAGAAACTCTACCAGAAGTTTTTTTTTTATTTATATTAGAAAGGAAAGATAAAGGAAAAGATTAATTACCAACAATGGTAGAGAAGAATACCTAATGGTAGAAGGAAGGCCTAATACTAACAATGGTACTAACAATGGTACAAAATGTTACCTAAACACAAAAACTGAAAGTAAGGAAGAGTAAAGGGAAGAAGGCTAAATAGAAATATATATTAAAGGTTAGAAAATAAAAGAAAAAATAAATTGTATCTACTCAGAAAACTAGCAAGGCACCCTAGAGCTTGAGAGAATGCAATCTCAACTGAATCATTAGGGTGGCAAATGAGATCTGAGGTAATCTGGCAAGTAAGGGAAATTATGGGCACAGGGAGGAGGTTGAGAGTCTAATTTGCTGACACTGGCCTTGACTTCAGAGAAGTAGATGCCAAAAAGAGCAGCACCAGCAATTTGCCTTGAGTGATTCCACTAGTGATTGGCTTTTTTATGGAGGTAGATTCCCCTAGCTTAACTACTTGGCTTCTATCTCTGAGCCAGCTAACTACTTATTGGATGAGATACGGGCTTATACCTAATTTTGTGAATTTTGGTGACCTTCTCAAAGAAGTCCATCAGGCTGAGTAGACTTGACCTGCCCTTGAGGAAATCAAACTGGGTAGATACAGAGTCTCAGGGTTTCCTATACCATTGTTTATCATTTCCATGATAATTCTTTCAATGGCTTTGCATGTGAGACAGGGTCTGTAGATGACCATCCCTTATGTAGAGGGATGATGGTCGCAGTCCTCTATTCGCTTGGTGGCAAACTAGGTATGCAGACATAAATTGGTTTAGTGACACCCATACTTATGGGGACATGACAAGATAAGTATTTGGGTGTATGGGATGAAAATGATTCTATCATGTCAGCTAAGGATATGTGAGAAGAGAATAAAAAGATTCTACAAAAATTGAAAAGCTGGATGCTTTTGATTCTGAATATGGATAGTAAGATAGAAGCAGTAAAAGTGTTTCTAAACCTTTTAGTTTTATTTATTAATCCTTTGTTATCAAGGTTCCTCTTTTCTGAGAAGACTCGAGTGGCATTTCTAGTAATGGGGGATTTTTGCCAGGACATCAGGGAATTTCTCCACCTCTTTTTAATAGGAGCTGAGAGATCTTTCACATCCACCTGAGCTACCACCAACTCAAGCAGATAGGATATTGGCTTAATGTCTCATCCAAATGATTACACACTCATGAGTACTAAACTGACCCATAGCAAGGTGGCTCTTCTCAAAATCTGAAGTGAACACATGCAAGTCTGTGTAGTTACTGATACTTTGTTTTAATGTATAACAAGTACTCCCTCCATGTTGAGGATTTGCACCTATCATGCATTCTGGCCTGATAGAAGCTACTGTGGCATTTCAACATTTACCAAAGACTGCATCACCTCTAGACTTATTCCCAGAAACCCACAAATTTAACTCATTAAATTCCAATTTACCCTAATAAAGCACTATTAACTTATAGCCTGCAACAATACACATTCTATGTCCACTGATCTGTCCACAACCTCTAGTTCCCATTTTTATATATGAGGTTGGGGTGTCACATAAACAGTGGCAAACATATAGCCAATGGTCACACTTCCAGGTGACCCCATAAAATTTATAAAATTATTTGAGGAACTACCTTTTACTAAAATGCCTTTATAATGAGAGATTTCAACTACCATTCAATAAACTGGAAAAACTAACCCTTCAAAGATGGGTATGCCCAGATATTTTTAGACTTAAACAATAAAAATTAAAATTCCATGGAACAAATATTTTACAAACCAGCTAAAGCACATAATATTCTTGACCTGGTCCTAAATAATTTAGCCAGTGCATGTATCATCCCTCAAGTTTCTCCATCCATGTTTAAGTCTGACCATAAAGATATAATCTTCTCTTTTCAAAATCTCTAAAACTCTGCAGTTAGTAATTCTAAATGTATCAATTTCAAAAGTATCAACCTCCTCAAACTCTATAGGAACCTTATGTGAGAAAACAAAGTTCATAGCCACTGAGATTTCAGAGGCATCTGCTCATCTGCTGTTTTGGAGTGCAAACAGATTTTGCAGTTCAGCTTCTCTTACAACCCAAAAGAACTTTTCACCTCATAATATGAGGCAGCAATACAGTTCTTTGCTGGTTAGGGTTCCTTTATTAGGTGTCACTGTCCAGAATGGTTCCATTGAACAAGGTGATGATCTGAATATGGTGCCTAAGGGCAGTCCATCAACAGACTCTGAGAACCACAGACCTGTATGTCTGACTAGTTTCATATACAAAGCCATGGAAAGAATTATCACGGATATGATTAATAATGACATAAGAAACCTTAAGACACTGGATCCAATCCAGTTTGGCTTTGTCAAAGGCAGATTATGCCTACTCAAACTGGTGGACTTCTTTGAAAAAGTCAAAGACAAAAGATGAGGGCAAAACAGTGCATACTGCCTACCTTGACATTGCTAAGGAATCTGATACAATACTCCACTCGGACATTATAAATAAAATCACAGAAATAGGCATTAACTCCTGTGTTATGCTCTGGATAGCCAGAAGGATCTCAGATAGGACCCATGAAGTTGGGATAGGGGAGGCCACCTCCATAAAGAGGCCGGTCATTAGTGAAGTCCCTCAAATCTCTGTGCTGGGCCCACTCCTTTTTGGCATCTACTTCTCAGAAGTCAAAGCCAATGTCAAAGGCTTCTGGCTGACCAAATTTTCAGATGACTGCAAAGTAGGAGCAGTCACATAATCCCTCCTAGGCACTAACATCCTACAGGAAGGATTGACACAGAAAAATGACTGGCGCTAAAGTTACAGCTTAAAAGTCAGTGCCAAGAAATGCATAATAGTACCATTTGGCAAATCATCCACTCTAGGAAAGTACCTCATTGATAGCACAACCCTATGAGTGGACTCAGGGATTTTGAGACATATGTAGAGAGTAACCTTGTTTTCGACCAACATGTGTATAAGATAGTAAGGAAATCATTCTATGTAGTTCAACTTATAAGCAAGGGCATGGCATCTAGGTCCAAGGAAGTCATCATTCCTCTGTATTTGGCCTTCATCAGACCCATCATTGAGAACAGCACTCCCTACAGTAGGCACCTGGCCAGGCACATACAACAATTGGAACATCAAAAGGTTCCTCATAAAAAGAATACAGGGTGTAAATAACATGTCCTATGCAGATCACTTCAAAGCTCTATCTCTATAATCGGTTTCCTAAAGACTGTTAAGAGGTAGTCTGTGCCTAGCATACAAGGCCTCATTGGATCCAGCTCTGATGGATCCTGTGCACATCTGCAAAACAAACAACATCAGAACTACTCTATCTAAGGACCTGGACTTTGTTTGCGATATAAATAGAACATGCTGGATAAACAGATATGCATATCAGAGAATTTTCCTCCTCTGGAACCGGCTTCCCATCCACTTAAAGCAGAGTTCTTACCTAACCATTTTCCAGCATAACCTGGACAAATGGATGGGACATCAGAAATTCACCCCAGGTCTAGCACCTATGTCTGTTATTAGCCTAGTATATACACATATAAACCTATCCAAATTCAGCTGTAAAATCACCAGCTGTTTTTTTACAAAGGAGTTCTATTTTCATACAAACAAGTGCCTAGAATTGGCTCCACCAGCTTAAATAACATCTATAGCAATAGGAAAAAAAAACTTCTTAACTCATTAACACCTACGTGGTGTAGAATGTCACACCTCTAGCAGCCTACACACATCTTGCATTCCAGAGCATTTATTGAAAAATAAACTTAAAAGCATAAGATAAACAAATGTAAATATTTTGTGAATAATAAAAGCTATTAAAACTGTACAAACAGCAATGTTATCCCTAAGAGGTACTCTTTACAGTGATAACAGTCAGGGCATTCTTTGTCTTTTCCATAAATACTATAATATGTTATAATGCACACAAACCCCAAATTATATTTTTTGTAAACTTTCAGAAACAAATGTTCATATCTTGAAATCTGTACAGCCTAGTCATAAATTGTTAGAATATTTTTGTTAACCAGACAAAAGCTTTCACAGGACAACACAAAATTCCTCTACAAGTGCATGTTTATTTAGATATTTAACAGAAATATGAAAAAAAAAGGTTATGCACTCACCATAATGTTCCATGTGTATTGTCCATCTTTGCCTTCATTCTTACTAGGTTGGGTTCAGATCAGATCCTCGGATCCGTCTCAGCCTTTATATTCAAGCTCGAGGTCTTTTGCCAGCTCATGGCTACACCCCATCCCAACATGCACTAGAAACCTTCCCCAGATCTTGTTTGGTCTTATAATAAAGTAAGAAAATATCACAGAAAGCAACTCCGAGTCAGATGAAGAAGGTCAGAGATTAAAGTAATCTAATTGTACAGACTCGGTCTTTCAGGAGTAAAAGGGGTTGGGGGAAAGAGGGTGGGATGTAAGAATGAAGGCGAAGGTGGACAACATACATGGAACGTTATGGTGAGTACATAACTTCCTATCTCGCCTTCATTCTTACTTGGTTGAGACAGCGTCCCTAGCACCATTTGTCTTGGGTGGCTCAAGGGAGAATATTCCTCAGAATCATGGAACCAAAAGAGGTCCTATTCCTGGAGGGCAATCCATTTTGAGACTTACATAGATGAATGTTATGCAATCTAAAAGCCATTTTGAAAGTGTTACCTTAGAGACCGGGGTACCTTTCTTTGAGACTGAAAAGGAAATAAATAGCTGATCAGATTTTCTGAATTCTTTAGATCTGTGTAAGTAAAAATGTAACTGTCTGTGCACATCCAGCTGATGTAACATATTCTGCCTTGTTTTTGTAATTTGGGAATAAGACTGGCAGCTCTATAGTTTGGTTCAAATTTGATTCTGAGCAAACGTTGGGCAAAAAGAAAGGGCTTGCTCATAAGGACACCCTGTCCCTGTGGAAGAGCAAGTATGGGGATTCTCAAAAACTTGAGTTCACAAGATGATGCTGGCTCAAAAGGGGGAAAAAATTAAATGAGATAGGATGAAATTTAAGTCCCATGTTGCTGGAGGGTCTCTTATAGGTGGTCTTAATAATAAAGTGCCTTTAAGAAAAACTTTGCATAGTCTATGAGACATAATGTTGAGGCCAGACTCACCTAGATGAAAACTGGAGATCGCTGCTAGCTGAACTCTAATGGTAGCTGCAGCTGCACCTTCATTGAATAGTTTAGCTAGGAATTCTAGAATGGAATTGACTGGGGCAGAAAATGGGTCAACGTGGTTATGAGAAGCCCATAAGAAGAATCTTTTCCATTTGCTTCTATATATCTTTCTTGCTGAAGCCTTACAAGAAGAAATTACGATGTGTTTGAATGATGAAGAGAGGTTAGGAAACCTGGCTATTGTTGGAATCGAAGCAGGGATGGATAGAGTGTTCCTGATGCATGAGTCAAAAGGTATGGAAATGGGTCCAGACTCCACGGCTCCCCCTGAAGATGAGGCCACAGGAAGGAGAACCAAATTTGACGAGGCTAGTATGGGACGAGGAGTATCAAGCCCATTCCCAAGCAATTCTTTCTGAAGTACTTTGGGTATTAGTAGAAAGGGGGAAAAAGCATAAAGGAGACCTGAGGGCCAACCCTGAACAAGTGCATCCCTTGGTGACTCCCCCAGAGGGGGGATAAAGGCAAAGTAGCTGCTGCATTTGGCATTCATGGATGTCAAAAAAAGGTTGCAACAAGGCTGGCCACATCTGCAGAAAATCTTTTCCACTACTTCCTGTTTTAGGGACCACTCATGAAGCATTAGAATTGTTCTGCTGAGTCTGTTTGCAATCATGTTGGATTTACCCGGGATGTGCATTGCTATCAGAAAACATTGGGAGGAGGTCACCCACCACCATTCTCTCAGGGCCCCTCGACAAAGGGGGTAAGATCTGGTTCCTCCTTGTTTGTTTATGTACCATACAACTGACATGTTGTCTGTTTGTATTGCAGTAGTTCTCAGCGGAAGAAAGTCCTGGAATGCTTGCAATGCTAGAAGCACCGCTCTCATCTCTAGGACATTGATTTGCAAGTGGGCCTCATGATCCTGCCAGGTGCCTTGGACTGTCTTTCCCAGATAATGCCCCCCACACCCTATCTGAGAGGTGTTTGTGCTCACTGTGGCCAGTGGTTGGGGAAGTACAAATGGTCGACCTAGAGTCACTTGAGTGGAGTAAAGCCACCAACGAAGGTCCTTCTTGCAAGTTTCTGTTATTGTTATCTTGTGGGACATCAGTAGTTCTTGCATCGACCACTGAGTGGACAGCAGCCACTGGAGAATTCTCATGTGCAGATGTACTAGGGGGATCAGAATTATTGCTGCTGCCATGATTCCCTGGACTTTTAGGAATGTCTTTTCTTGAACTTTTTTCTGTTAGAAGATATGAAATCTGGCGTCTCAGAACTTGAACTCTTTCTGGAGGGAGTCTGGCCGTCATGTCTGTTGAGTTTAATTCTACCCCTATGAATACCACATGCTGAGAATGCAATAAGGCAGATTTTTTTGTAGTTTATTGTAATTCCTAGGTGAGAGCAGAGATGTAAGGTTGTGTCTCTTGTTTGGGTCTATATCAGATAGTCAAAGTTCTGTAACTCCGAACACCTAATGGTTAAACCATTAAGTTCGAAGTTACAGAACTTTGACTACCGATAAAAAAAATAAAAATACAACGGACAAAAAAATAAATTGCTGTATGCAGAGGGGCAAGCCCCCCTGCACCCCCCACATTCCCTCACTACTTAAATATACCATTTCCGAGATTGCACCACATTGAAGTGAATGGAAACTTTTGCTTATGGAGATTTCCATTCACATGCTCAAACATTTACAAATTCGAACATATGGTCTCGACCATATGTGGATCGAACATGTAAAAGTTTGACTACATGATAGGAACCCTCTTGTTTTTATTAGTAGATGCTTGGTTGTGGCAGTTAGGAGCCAGTCATCCAAGTATGGAAACACCCGGAATCCTAGGCATCTCAAGTGAACCGCGACTACTGCCATACATTTGGTGAATACTCTGGGGGCTGTACTGAGGCCAAAGGGTGGAGCTCAAAATTGGTAGTGACTGGCTGCCAGCCAAAAGCGCAGGTGTCTCCTGGATTACCTATCCATTTTTATGTGGTAGCACGCATCCTGGAGGTCTATAGAGCACATCCAATTATCTTGTCCCAGAAAACGGAATATTGACTGCAGTGTTACCATCCAGAACTTGGACTTTCGTACTGATTTCTTTAAATTGCTGAGATGCAGAATTGGTCTCCAGTCCCTTGTTTTCTTTGGAACCAAAAAGAATCTTGAGTAAGTTCCAGATCCTATTTGGTCTGCGGCGACTGTTTGGATGACTTTTTTGTCTTGCAACTTTTGAATTTCTAAGGTTTCTTGTTCCCTTTGACTGGGTGGAATGTCCAGAACCTTTTTTATGTTTGGAACAGGGAAGGAAAAGGGTATGGTGTAACCTCTGGATAGGATTCTTTATACCTATTTGTCTTTTGTTATTTATTGCCACGCTTCTGGGTACAAAGATAAGCAGCCCCGACTGCCTCCAGAGAGGGACAGATGGGTCTCCATTCAGGAACACTGAAAGGGCTTACCAAAGAAAGAATCTCTGCCACCCTGATTCTGTGGACCCCCTCTGCCACATGGCCAGCATCTTCCATTACTACTTCCCTCTCTGCCCCTGGAAGAAGATTCACCACATGTGTCTTGAAAAGATCTCTGAGATTTTCGCAACCACATTTTGCCACTTCCTTTCTGACCTTTGGGATAAGGTCTGGTAGACATGGAAAATGGACTCCTATCATATCTCTCAACCTCTTAGAGCAAGTAATCTGGACAAAGCCAGATATAAAAGAGGGACAAATAGGGACAATTCTTAAATATTGCTCTTACAGACTTAGAAAGTTGATAGAATAACAGGTTTTGCATTAGCATGAATTTTCTGAAGGGTATGAAGTCTGAAACTCAAATGTCTGTCACTATTTTCTAACTTAAGTCTTTAATGATGTGCCACTAATTTGCCAGAAAAACACAATTTTATGAAAACCAGACCAAAGATATGAGATGAAAATCTAGACATTCTCCGAAAATCTGTACAGTTGAGAGGTATGACTCCTATATCAGACATAGTCTTTCCTTCCTGCTCACACCTGATTAATGTGTCCTTGCCTTTGGGCCCGAACAGAGATAAGCCATCAAATGAGGCATTCACAAAGGAAGATTTAAAGGGCTCTGCAAAGTCACACAAGTGCATCCAAGAATGTCTCCTTAATTCCAGAATCCGCTGCTCTACTTGTTCCATCCAGTGCATAAGAGATGAGTCTCATGGAGGTGTTGACAACTGAGTTTAAGGTAGAGAGCTGAGAGGACACTTTGTCTGAGATCTCTTCAGCTACTGAACCTTGGAGAGCATCTCCTAGCTCTTTCAGGAGGTCTCTCTGCAGCCTAGTAAAATGAGTATGGTAATTCAGCGATCTGAGGGTAAAAGTCGTTGAAGATAAAAATGCGCTTTCCATATCTGTCCATTGTCCAAGACTCCTTGTTCAATGGATGGACAGAAGAAGATGTCTCTGAGAGCTCCTTCTTGGTTGCTGCTGCCACAACCATAGCATCTGCTGGGCCTCCCTTGGTTAGAAAGGTCTTGGCTGATGGAGATGTGATAAATTTGTTTGGCCTCCTAGGAACAGGTTCCACTGAATCTGGAGACTCCCACACCTTCCGAGAAACTAGGTCCATAAGTTCATCGAAAGGTGGAGACACCCAAGAGGTGAAAGGGTGAGATCTGAAGGCCTTCAAGTACACTGACTCATCCGTTGAAAGGTTGCTGGACTTCCAGCTACTTCTCTGTTTTAGCATTTCCAGGATGTCTCCAAAGGACACATCATAAGGAGGCGACCCTGGGGACCCTTCAGCTTCATTGAGGTCTGTATCAGAAGTGATGGACTCCTCTGGGGAGTCTAAATGCTTCCTCTTGCATAATCTCTTCCGAGGGATCTCTTCGGAGAGGTACTGTGGAGAGTTTTCAGAAGAGTGGAGGGAGCCCTGTGGGACATCCTGAGGCCTAGGATCTCTGCATCCCTGTGGATGCAAGAGTATAGAGGCAGACACCAGTGTTTTTGGAGGTAAAACATCTGGAGATGACAGTGGAGCTGTCTGTGGAGACGTCACTCTCATCACCTCAAAAGTCCAACATCCTTGATCCAAAGATATCCCTGGATCTGAAGAAGCTGAGGGAACCCTCTGAATCAAGGTCAATGGGCCCAAAGCTGAGGTAGGAGCTGAGCTCACTCGAGCCGATGCCCCAAGAGGCAAGGCAGGATCTGACAACTGTCCGATCCGACTCGCCTCCCTGGACCCAACTGGAGAGCACTGGCTCCTAGACTCCTCGAGCTACGATGGAGCTGAGGATGGCAAAGCAATGGTCGAATCTGAAGATCCCATAGTAGGTCTCAGATCCAAGAGTTCCACTAAAATCAGCTCCGGATCTTCTGGCTCTGAAGCCAGGGGTTGGATTGGAAGAAGAACTGGAGCAGAAGAGATGGATGTGGTAGGATCTGAAGCCCTCCAGGTTGGATCTAACAACAACTTGGCCAGCGCTCGTGTCCTCAATAGCCTGTGTACCACCCGATCCACAACTTCGTCGGAGAGACCCCTGGAAGGCTGAGTCGACGGGGTTGGAGACTTATGTAAAACTGGTGATCTGAATGTAGGTGAGAATGGTTCTAAGGCTGGAGACCGGCTCCATATCTCAAACTCTACTGGCACCGAAACAGATGGTGTCGAGGCTGAATGTTTCTCGGATCTGGTAGGCTTTGGATCCGGTGAGGAAGTTTTTGTCTGATTTTGAAGTGGGAGACTTATCAATTTTAGATAAACCCGGACCCTCATCTAAAGCCTCTGACAAGAGGATTTTTAATAATCCTTTTAATATCAATTTGTTCTTCCTCTCCAGGAGCGCTCTGTGGTTAAAAGCATGACAGTTAGAGCGTGACTCCTGGAGGTGGACAGCTCCAAGGCAATCCAAGCAAAGTGTGTGTCTATCACTTAAGGCCATTTTCTTTCCATAGCCCTCACATTTTTTGAAACTCATTGGTTTCGAGTCCTTATCTGACATTTTTACTGAGAAACACTAATAAACTAGAAATACTAGAACAATTAGTAACTAACTGGATTAGAAAAGGAAAATTAATAAAGAGTTTTCACAACAACTTTTTTTTTTTTTTTAATAGTCTCTCTAACACCAGAGTTATTTGAAGAAAAAAAGGGAAATAGAGTGAATTACAGGGAGGCACAGTCCTCTAACTTAAATGGGCTACTGCCCAGGAGATGGAAGGGAAAGAAAGCACTCTAACTTAAATGGGCTAAAGGGAAAGGCAGTTCTCTAACTTAAACAAACTGTCTTAAAAGAGCTTCAAAGAATAATACAAAGAACAAAAATAAGAGCCCTCTAACTAAAATGGGCTATTTATGTTTGAAAGGAAAATCCGGGAGAGGGACAACAAGGCCTGAATGAAAGACGATGGCCAACAGCAGAAAACAGCCACAAAAATGGAAATAGATTTATTCAGTAAATCCTAACTATATAAGGATAAATGACAGACAAAATAACTTTCTTTTAAAGATTAAAGTAGAAAAACAGATAATACTTACCCAGAGCAAGCAGAATGAGCACCCAATCTTGTTTAGTGGCAAATGAGATCGAGGGAAGGTTTCTAGTGCATGCTGAGATAGGGTGTAGCCATGAGCTGGCAGAAGACCTCAAGCTTGAATATAAAAGCCGAGACGGATGCGAGGATTGGATCCGAACCCAACCTAGTAAGAAATAAGGTGAGATAGGACAACATCACATCATCTGTTTATATAATTAGCAAATCAAATATTACTGGATATCTCTCAAGTTGTGCAACTTACAGTGTAAATAACAAAGACAGTTTTCTTCAACAACATCTAAGGTTTCTCTTAATGTCACTCGATTTTTGAAGTGTTATGTACATATGGAAATATTGCTTATTTATATAATTACTAGCAAACAACTAGTTTAGTGTGATATAAACCAGCAATGAAAGTGAACTGTCCTGTATTGCACATTGGTGTTTCACATCATACACCTCAATAACATGATAATAACATATTTATTTATTTAGTGGCATTTGTTGATCAAAGACCCATTTTCAGTGGAGGCCCAGAGGAAAGCCCCAAAATATAATATAACAAAAGAACATAAATTCACAGGTAGACGCTGAACTATAAAATATAGTAGACAGAAATATTACTTAGAGTATTGATACACATCAATTTCAAGTTAATACATATAATATAGACATATATAACATAATAACTCAATAACATATTATCACTAGGGAACAGGTCCTTAATGCTCACTCTAAGACCAAGAACACTGCATCAATGGGCCCAGACAATATCTCAGGATGCCTTCTAAACAGCATGAAACATGACCTATCAGGACCTCTGGAATTAGTATTTAATTGTAGCCTCCAAATAGGCTTTGTGCCTCATGAATGAATTAAAGCAACAGTCATCCCTCTACACAAAGGTGGGCCATCTACAGACACTGGAAACTACAGATCCATAAGCCTCACTAGTCTTATATGTAAAGCCATGGAAATAATTATCATAGAGATAATCAATAGAGATATAGTAAACCTCCAGACACAGGACCCAACCCAGTTTGGTTTCGTAAAGGGCAGATCATGATTATTCAACCTGGTGGACTTCTTTGACAAGGTCATCAAAGCAATGGATGAGGGCAAAATTGTTCACAATGCCTACCTTGACCTGGCCAAGGCATTTGACACAATACTCCTCTTGGGCACTGTTGACAAACTCAAGAGGTTAGGTACAAACCTGTATGTCACCCGGTGGATAGCCAACTGGTTCAGAGACAGGACTCAGGAAGTTATAATTGGGGAGTCCACCTCTACAAAGAGGCCAGTCACAAGTGGAGTCCCTCAGGGATCAGTCCTTGGACTGCTACTTTTTGGCATTTACTTTTCAGAAGTCAAGGCCAATGTCAGTTGTCTTTGGTTGAATAAATTTGCAGATGATTGCAAATTAGGAGCTGTCATTGAATCTCACACTGACACAAATGTTCTCCAGGAGGGGCTGACACAGATAACTTGTGTCAGAGTCATGGACTAAAACTAAATGCCAAGAAATGCATAATAGTATCCTTTGGGAAGTCATCCATCCCTGGTAACTATCATATTGACAACACACCCCTTAGAGTTGACCCAGAAGTCAGGGACTTAGGGACACACATAGATAGTAATCTATCCTTTGATCATCATGTGTTTACAATGGTGAGGAAATCATTCTATGTTGCGTAACTTATCAACAAAGGTATGGTATCTAAGTCCAAGGAAGTCATTATTCCACTGTATTCAGCATTCATCAGACCTATCATTGAGTACAATGCCCCCTTTGGTATGTACCTATCCAGGCATACCCAACAACAGGAATGTCCACAGAGGTTCCTTACTAAAAGAATACAGGGCATATGTAATATGTCCTGTGCAGACCACCTCAAGGCTCTGTTGCTGTAGTCTGTCTCCTACAGGCTTTTGAGAGGAGATCTATGCCTGGCATACAGGGCATTGCCAGACCCCACTCCATTGGACCTCCTGCATATCCACAAAACAAACAGTACCAGAATTACCCATTCTAAAGATTTAAACCTTGCCTGTGATATAAATAGGACCTGCTGGAGAGATAGGTATGTATCACAGAGACTACCCAGACTATGGAACAGGCTTCCCCATCCATGTGAAGCAGAGTTCCTCCCTAATCCAATTCAAGTGCAACTTGGACAATTGGATGGGAAACCAGAAATTCATCCCTGGTTTGGCACCTATGTCTCTGATGCAACAGGTAACCTGTAAATGGTTCATCTTCCAGGCCCATGCTTACACTTATCAAGGGTATTAGAATTCATCAGAGATTTCCGATGCATGGCTAGGCTTAAAAAGTCCCTTGTGGTCGTTAGCCTAGTAAACACCTAGGAACCTATAAACCTATGTAGGTCTCTCAGTTATGAAAATATCAACATTAATTTGCAAATATAAATAGTAAGTAGAAAACGATGCTTAATTTCTCCACTGCAGGACATCCTAGACTAACAATCTTGGTGTCATACAACTGATCTAAAACTCCTCACATTATGATCAGGGCTACTAAAAGAAATCTTAAACTAAAATAAGTTCTGAAGTGAAGTATAATTAAAGTCTTCCTTTAATTATATTAGAAAACTAAGAAATAACACACAGCACTGTTCTAAAATTAACCAAAGTGGCATCACCCACTCTTACTAAGTAAACTTAGCTAATATACTACCAGAAAAATTTAGTGCATATCACTTAAGCGGCAATCTTAATTCCACAAGTTCCCAAATCTATCACACCTCCTAATATCACAAAGGACCATGTATTGGAGGTGCTATCAAAGATCAAAAATACTACTTCCTTAGGGCCTTTTTGATTCACTTGGTAGCCTAATAAGTGGTGCCAAGCATGCGTTTGTGGAATCTCTCCTTAAATTGTTTAACCTGGTCCTAGCTACAGGATTTGTCCCCAAAGAAAGGGGCACTGCAGTGATTCTCCTACACAAAAGTGGCCTGACCAGGAAACTGGGTAACCATTAGCCTAACTCGATCCCTGTGGACTTCCAAGATGGCTGCACACTGAGTAACAGCTTGTTTCTAGCTCTCCCCAGTGTGAAAAGAGAAACCTGGCAGAGAAGGCCAGTAGACTTGTGTTTATGGGTAAATTTCAGTAACTGGCAAGTAAGTGCACTGCTTGGTTGCCAGGAATAAAGAAATACAGCAGACCTAGAAAAATCAGCTACAAAAAGTGAGGAAGAAACAATGATTGGGGAAAGTTCTGCAGCTGTTCAGAAAAAAACAATACAAACTTCAGACATGACTTCCAATAACCTACAGGAAGATATAAGACAGTTGCATACAGATCTGGTTAAACTAAACAAAATTCTGATGGATTATATCAGTACAAACAACAAAAGGTTGGAAAAAATGGAAGAAGCTACAAACAGATATTCAGATGAGGTGATAAAGCTGCAAAAATCAGAGATCGAAATAAAGAAAAAGCTAACTGAATATGAGACTGTTCAAGAAGAGATGTTTCAAAAATAACAGAATTAGAAGAGAGAGCACATAGGGAAAACCTAAGATTTTCAGCTAGACCAGAAAAGCTAGAAGGAACACACTTTATTAATTTTATGAAAACACAAATAAGCAACTGGACTGGTATTCCACAGCAGGAGTTGTTAGTTGAAAGGGCCCATCATGTGTATGCTCCAAATCTAGCTATAAGAAAGCAACCTAGACCCGTAATAGTAAGGGCGAATTATTACTCACTCTACAGGAGATAGAAGAGGAGTAAATTCGTTCCACTATTCAGGAAATGTCAAGACGCAGGTATGAGATTCAAACTGCTATATCCAGCTGTCTTTAAAGTATTCTTCCCTGGAGGGACAAAAGCATTTTTTGATAAAGTGCATGCTAAGGAGGAAATACAAAAGTTTGTCTAACAAAAAGTGAGCTGTGAAACAGAAAGAGATTCTGCTTTTTATTCTTCTGGTAAGAAATACCACTGTACCTGTGAAACATTTTCCAGTATTTCAACAGAAAATGCTGGAGAGAAGGAAGGCAGCACAAGAGTTGACTAGAAGAATTGAGAGTACATTGGAAATGAAGCAGAGACAGGATTTGGGTGATGGAGAAGAACAGTAATAAAACCAGTAACTCAATGTGGGATTACAATGCAATAATTATATTTGTGAAATATGACAGAACAAGAAAATCAGGAAATATTGGACTTTTTCAAAATTTCTTGGATTTGTAGAGAACTCTAAAATATTTAACAATCTCAGCCAGAATAAATCTCTCCCATGCATTTCTTCTTCCCACCCTCCTTTATAGCTCTCAATTATACACAAATCTTAACATCACGCTCATAACCAGACTTGAAACTACGTATAATAAAGTTGTCAGATTTGCTGCAAAACAAACCTACAAGTCACACCATTGCCTATCTCTTAAACAATTGCAGTGGCTCAAATTCCCTCATTTGCTCCTACTACAGCAACTGTTAATTATCCACTCCATCCTCTTATCACCCATCTTTCTGCCCTAGCCTTCAATCAATTATAACTAAATATTCCCCAACCAGGACACTACGTAGCTCAGACCAAGCCTTCCTACAGATCTATAAACCCAAAACCAAATCAGGGTGTTTACTATATAACTATGCTTAACCTCTACATTACCTTACTACTCCATCTGTATCTATACTGTGTATAACTACTTAGGAATAATGAACACTGTTTTCCCTACATTGACATTGTACCTAAGTTTTTGTTGTAAGAATTCTGACATTGTACTCTACTGCTTTTCTGTATAATTTGTTGTAAATGCTTTTTGCAGTTTGATCTCTAACATTTGTACCCAACTGTTTTCTGTAAAATTTTATTGTAAAATGTTATTTCTCTAATTAATTGTTTTAGCTGCCAATGCAATTTTCTTGCTGACTGTACGTAAAATGTTAATACTGATTGTAGAGCTTTTCTCCTCGGGTCACCACTGAAAACAAGCTAATGCTCAGCTGGACTAACCCGGTTAACAAATGTAAAATAAATAAATAAATAATAAAATACTTCATGTCATCAGAAGGGTCGGCCTTAGATTACGTGGTGCCCTAGGCAAAAAGGCTCCACAACACCCTCCCACACACACCATCTGGTGCCCCCCATCCTGGTCTATTTACACCATCCAGATTACTGGAAAAGCACCCCTGCTAAAGCGGCACCCTAGGCGTCAGCCTAGTTGGCCTATGCCTAAGGCCGGCTATGCATTAATGTTCAGAAAAATGCTTTGGGGAGGGGAAAGTGAGGGAAGTAAGTTAACTGTAAGTAAAGAAAACATTTCCTTTTCTTAATTGTACTGTACTTGTGGTGTATGGTTTTCTTTGCATGCTCTTTTTTAAGTATAACAGAGACTGTAAACAGGTGCTGTTGTTTTTCTTTTTCTCCCTTCTTCTTTCTTCCTTCTTGTACAGTTTAGAGAAATAAAGTCAATGCAATGTAAAAAAAATAAATAAATAAATAAATAAAACTTAGTTAAAAAGCATGACAAATTTAAAATTAATGTGCTTTTGCATTCTTGCATGGGGAAATGATGGTATTAAAGACCTTAGACTGATTAGTTTTAAGAGAGAGCAAGTAAATGAAAAAGAATATTGAACAGTATGAGTTTTTTTTCTAGAAAATGTATGTATACTTAGTAGCAATTCTGCAGCTGGTCTTCATGTTTCCATGGAAAACAATCTGATAACGAGAAACTGTCTGTCTGGTTCGCATGTCTCCATGGAGACGATCTGATAAAGAGAAACTGGAGACAGTCTGGTAGAAGGAGATTGGCAAAGGGAAAAGAAAAAAGAGAAATTGGCTAGAACATAATGTTCTCTGAAAGCAATCAGGGGTTTTCCCAGCTGGGAGGGCTTTAAATATAAGACAAAACCAATTAGGCTTGAAGTAAAGTTTTCTCAGTTTTTTTAATGCAATGAGGATACTAATATAATCACCTGCTTTTGTTTTTTTTTTTTGTTTTGTTTTTTGTTTTGTTTTTTTCTCCCTTCTCTCTTTTTCTTTGTTCAGTTTTAAGAAATATAGGTACTGCAATGTAAAAAGGGGGAGGAGAAGTGGGGGAGAGAGGAAAGGTCTGGTTAACAGAGTATGACAAAAGAAAAATCAGTGTACTTTTTCCCATGCTTGCATAGGGAAATGACTGGGTTAAGACCCTAGGCATTATCCAGTAACAAAGTTTATTAGAAAACACATAAATGAAAAAGAATATTGAATATTATAAGTTTTTTTTCTGGTAAACAAGATACCCTTAAGCAGTTTTGTGTCTGGTTTGCATGTCCCTGGAAGACAATTTGATAAAGATAAATGGCTTGGAGAAAGTGTTTACTCAAAGCACTCAAGTGTTTTTTTTTTTCAGCTGGGAGAGCTATAAAGATAGACAAAATCAAACTGCACTTATTAATAGCACAGGCTATACCATGCATCTCAGCATGACTAACTTTTCCTTTTGGTTAACTCTAGCCTGTCGGTGTGGCTATTAACTTAGACCTTTTGTTCTTATTAGGAAATAAAACCATCAAGATTTGAAGATGCACATAGTTTTGTGTGTTATTATTAAGTTAATAGGTTTTAGGGGGGTTGGGGGATTGTTTGTTGTGTTTGAGGGCTTTCAAAAAAACAAAAAGTTATGTAAAATGTGGCTTAGGCTCAAAGGGATATGACAACAAACAACTGTATAAAAGACCAACCTGCTGAACAGTATATGTATGTAACATAAAAGTTGTAACTAGTCATTTAACAAAAAACAGTTATATATAAAAGGTGTTAATAACTATATAACAAAATGTTGCTTTATGTAATGTATTTCAATCTGAATGGTCTTACAGATAAATATAAAAAAGAAAGAGTAGTGAACTATATTAAAATATGTAGAGTGCAAATAGCTATGCTACAGGAGATGCACCTGGAAATAACTGAACATATGAATTTGATAAAGCAAGGATTTCAGGATGGTTATTCAGCAGAATATCTGGGCCAAAGGAAAAGAGGAGTACTTATATTAATTGCAAGAGGAGCTCTAATAGTGACAGAACAGGAAAAAAGATAATAATGGAAGATATATAGTTCTAAGGGATTACTGGCAAGGGAGGAGGATTACACTGGCATGCATTTACATTCCACCTAAAACTGGTATAATACAGCTTAAGAAAATTCTGGGAGAAATAATCAGCTTTCAGAAAGGAATATTACTTATAGGTGGAGACTGGAATTTGGTTTACAACAGTGAAGATGTATCTGCGGGGCCTAGAATGGAAAATATAACAAAGGAGTGTAGATTTTTGAAGAATTTTATGAAAATGTTTGGCATAGAAGATGTCAATTCAGTACTAGGAGTTCTGACTGAATTTACATATTCCTCCAAGATATAAAAACTGGGCTAGGCTAAATAAAATGTATACCGCAAAGGAATGTGCATTTAATTGAAGGTCTTGAAATGCACCCAATAACTATTTCAGATCATGGGCTAATAACTAAAATAAAAATGCAAGGTAATGAAATAAAAATGAGACACTGGCACTTTCCCACATATTGGCTGAAAAGAGAGGAATTTAAGGCATGGGTTTTGGAATTAATTCAGGAGCTACTAGAGAAGATAGAATTTTATTCTGAAAATATAGCTAGGGAGGCGGGATAAAATTAAAGTGGAGTTTAAAACTAGGGTGGAAATAAAGGAAAGGAAGATATGGCTAAGAAGTAACAAGAATTATTTAGAGGGACTAGCAAATGTTGAAGTATTGCAAAATAGGGTGAATCTCTCAGAACAAGAAAAGGAGCAGTTGCAGAATGCTAAACAAAATAAGGGATTACCTGGATAATATGCACGAGTTTAGAAAGACTGTTGTTAAGCAACTTTTTTTATATGAATTCTAAGGCACAAAAACTTTTAGCACAATGACTCAGGCAACAGAAAATGGAAAGGGCTGTCACCAAGCTTAGGGACCCTATAAAAAATATCCTGTAGAAATATTTCAAATTTTTTATGAAAGTTTGCATAAAGCAGAGAAACATGGAAATCAGGAAAAGGTACAAAAAGAAATGTTTATGGAAGAATTAAATATGCCAAGGTTAGAGATAGATGAGGCTCAATTATTAACAGTTAAGATGGGAAGAGATGAGATAAAAAATGGCTATGTATAACCAATCAACAGGAAAGTCCCCAGGAATAGATGGTATTCTGTGGAAGTTTGAAAGCTAGGAGGGAAAAAACTAATAAAGATCTGGAAGGTTTTGTTTAACAGTATTTTAAGAGGAGGAGGAGAAGTACCAGCATACTGGAAGAAGGCGGTGGTAGCGGTAATACCTAAAGAGGGTAAAGATCCACTGGATCCAGCTTCATACAGGCCCATTTCAATAGTAAACCATGATTATAAAGTGTTTATGACTATAATGGCTAAAAAATGGCAAAAGTGATACCAAAATTGACAGGTATGGCTCAGTGTGGTTTTGTGGAGGGGAGGCAAACATCTGACAACATTAACAAAACACTGATGATCCAGAGAGAAGCAGAATGTAAGAAAATGCCACTGTTATTGCTGAGTCTTGATGCAAAAAAAGCATTTGACAAAGTAGACTGGGACTTCAAGGGCAGGGCAATGGAAGCATTTTCTTTCCCCGATACAATTATAAGGCTGATTAGGAGTACATATGAGGCATCAGAAGCAAACATTAAAGTAGGCAGGGTCCTCTCTGAGAACTTCTGCTTGAGTAGAGGAACCAGGCAGGGTTGTCTGCTTTCCCCTTTGTTGTTTGTATTACATTTAGAACCACTGGCAAAGAAAATAAGAGACTCAGAAATTCAAGGATATAATTGGTATGGTAGTCAGTAAAAGCTGGCTCTATTTGTAGATGACATTATTTTATACATGACAAAACCAAAAAGGGACATTACAGTGTTGTGGAACATTTTAAGATGGTTTCAAATCTTCTCAGGATACAAAATTAATGAAGCTAAAAAAAATCAGTCCAACAATATCCATATTTATCGAAACATGATACAATTAAGTATTTATGAGTATGGATTAGAAATGACTCTGTTGTGGCAGCTAAGTATATGTCAGAAGAGACTAAACAGAAGATAATACAAAAATTGAGAAACTAGAAGCTTTGTTATATGGATAGGGATAGTACGATAAAAACTATTACAGTGTTTTAGTCCCTTTAGCCTTATACACAGGCTAGGCATATTTTTTATCAACCAGAGGAGAAGCTGTGGATAGCAATTAAAAGGTTGAAGGATTTTGTCTGGGAAGGGAAGACAGCAAGAGTCAAGTGGGATAAGCTGATTCTTCCAATAAAACAAGGTGGACTAGGATTACCCAATTTGAGGTGGTATTTTAGAGCAACATGGTTAAGACTCATATACACAGCACAAGCAGAAAACTATAATTCAAAGTCGAAAGCAATGATGATGGTACATGGGGGGAAGCTCAAGAAATGAGAGATTGGAATTTTGGATGTAGACTCTTAAGGAGAACAACAAAAATCATACAGAGTATTACATTCATAAAATAGCAGAGAATATTCTAAGAACTAAACCAGCACGAGAATGGAGAAAAGAGATTCTGCTGAAAGGGATGACTGAGGTTAGCGATGCAGAAAATAGGTAAGAGGGGCTGGAATTTATTGGAGCAAACTGGCAAAGGAACCAAGATATTGGGAGCAAATAACTATAAAGTGAAAAGTAATAAAATGGGAGGAGGCCAGGAATTTATTTGTACTACATGTTAGAGATTGTCTTCTCTATCAAGGAGTGATATCAGAGTATAGGCAAAGAGAAAGAAATAGGGGGGTCCTAAATAAAAGTCTAGGTACTGGTAGAGTTTTTAATAGAATCTGGAACAGAAGCTACCATTAAAAAAGGAATAATTAGTTCAGCATATAAAATATTGCATGATAATTATAAGAATCAATCAGAGCAGCTTAAAAAGGATTGAGAAGAGAGAATGGACAAGCAATTCACAAAGAGACACTGGAGGGGATATATGTATATATCCCAAATATGCAACAAAGTCTAGAAGATTTAGGATAGTTGCCTGGAAATGTTTACGTAGGTATTGTTATACCTCAAGTAGACTCCAAAGACTTTTTCCTCAGGTAGATAGGAAATGTTGGAGATGTGATGGGCAAGAAAGAGATAGCTGGGAACATATTTTTTGGGAGTATAATGAGCTGCCAGACTTTAGGGATTCCCTGTGAACCGCTCTGTCGGAGATGCTGGGTGAGCAGATTGGATTGACTGAGGAGATGATTTTTTGAGCTATGAGACAGAATCATAATTGCCTAGACATATTAAAGCCTTGCTGAGTGTAATTATGGTGGCTGCCAAAAAAGCAATTACTAGAAAATGGAAATCAAAGTCTAGACCAACTTTACTAGAAGTAATGAATATAGTAACAGAGATAAAACAAATGGAAATGGGATCTTTAGAAAAGGGACGAGCAAACCACATATAAAAATGAGAATTGTGGGAATAATATAGGCAGAGGAGAAATGAGGTTTAAGAGGCAGGAGTCATATAATGCTTAACTGACAATGACTGGATAGATTATAAGTGATGTATACTGTTTGCAACTACAGTTGTTTCAATGGTTTCTATGATATATAATGTTTGCAACTGAAGTGGTGTCAATGCTGTTTGTTTTTCATTTATACAAATGTAAGATTGCCTATGTCATACGTGATAATTTAATAAAGATGTTTATTGGAAAAAAAATTAGCCTACCTCGTCTGATTTGTAAAGCCATGGAATGCATTATATCTGACCGAGTAAACTATATAAAAAAACCTTATCAGGCTAGACTTACCTCAGTTTTGCATTGTCAAAGGAAGAGCCTGCTACTCAGTTTAGTTAACGTCTTCAAGCAGGTCAGACAGACTGTAGACAACATTCTTTTTAGTCAGTTTATGTGGATCTGGCTAAATCATTCAGCACTACACCCCATATTGCAATTAATAAGCTAAGTGAGTCTATACATGGTGAGGTGCACTGTGAGGTGGATAGCCAAGTGGCTGAAAGACAGAAAACACTTAGTTCAGGTGATGGGTCCTTCCCCAATAAGTATGACAGTATCGAATGGAATGGCCCAGTTCTCATTACTAGGACCACTCTTTTTTGTTTTCTATTTCTCTGATCTCAACACTGAAAATTAGAACCATTGGTTAAATAAGTTTGCAGATGACTGCAACCTGGGCATTATTATCAAATGTCCCTCAGATGCTAATGTATTGCAGCAGGAAATTACAGTTGTGCAAGCAAACTCACCATAACACTAGATGTTTGAATGATCACTGCTGCAGTAGCGTTAGCTATATGGGGTACATCCTGCATAGGATATAACAGCTGTCAAGCTTTCAAAGTTTCAGGCACCTTCCACATGTCCAAACTGTAACTCAGCTTGAGCTAAACTGACTAAAAAGACTAGATTAGGTGTCAAGTATTTCAGAGCTTCTATGCCAGACAAAAGGAGGGTGCCTGAGCTGATTTTCCCTCTGCAAATAAGATGATTACATACCTGAATGTTTTGCTTAAGGTTTAAAAGATTGCTTTTGTCCATTATTTTACTGTCCATGTGTAGACTGACACTCTTTCTGCTAGATGAACCAACCATGCTGCGATTCAAAACACTGAGATTGTATTTGCTTTGTGTTCCAGACCCAGATGTATGAGATCCTTTCTTTGTGGTCATGGCTTTCTTTGAAGACCTAAATCAATAAAAATAACAGTCATCACAAATTTATATTGCATACAAACATTGCCTAGCTTAGCATGGCTCTTCGGCTTTATCTAAAGGGATTGAGAGGATTCCTTTTTCTATAATGCATGTGATAAATATGGAATACAATAAATTAATACTTAAGACAATCACATCTTTATAACTTAATAAACAAAAACATCTTTGGCCCTATTTCCCTTTATCAAATGTACTACAATCATCGCTTGAAGATGTTTTATAAAGACCATTAAATATAGACTAATTTTTTTACACTATGCCTTTTCAGCAAACTAACATGGCTGCTGCCACTTTGTACAGTGACACTAGTAAAGCAAGAGTAGCATTTGCTACCCATCAAAGCCAGTGAACACAAATATCTCTTTTTTTAGGTGTATCCCAGTAGCACTGATATGTTAAGTAACTTTTTTAGATTCACACAGTCTGTAAGTGGAACTTAAAGCTTTTACATGGAAATTTCCATGAGAATGGAAAGCTAGGCTTCTTAAGATCCTTACAGATCAACAGTCTAGTGAGAACTGATGAACCCATGAAGGAATAAAAACTAGAACTGAATGATGAAATACATTAAAAACTCATAACCTTAACCCTCTGTACCATGAGCAATACGAAAATACAGAACAGTTTTCACATACTACAGTCAGTATTAAAAGATATTCAAAATAGCAAAAGAAAGTACTTTTTTCCTGGATCATTTATTGTCCAGGTGAGCATTTAGCTCTATAATATAGTAGTCTAAAGACACTGAAGCTTCTGGATTACTTTTGGTTCAGATCATGCAGAGAGCTTTTAGTTTTAAAATGTATCTAAATACATTTTTCTCAAACCATTCTCAAATCTATAATCAATGTGATGAAACGTATGCTGAATTTATATGTAAAAAGTATGTTTTCTGCATGTTCTGCTGGCAATCCAAAATGGCTACTATGTGAAGTGATATCATACAAGTTCATGGTAGATAGCCTGAAGAACCTCAACATGCAGTTGTATAAGGAACTTACTATAATAGATAACTAGTATAGACTGGCAGACTTGCTGTGGTATAACCACTGCATTTTCCATTCATTTCATCAGTCATATGACTTGTACATATTCATCCCTACCATTACTGACTTATGCTCTCTGTAAATAAATTATATTAAGCCATTTCTATTTAGTAAAAAATTCCAAAAGTAAAGCAACAACCATGCCCAATAAATGCTGTTTTTAAAATGCACACCTACACAAATAATTTGGGGTATGTCAGAAAGAACAATGAAGGGAGGTAGTAGACAGGTATGTATACGGCTGCAAGCAAACCTTTCTCAAAAATCCGCTGTTATGCTGAGCACCTCATATGACTGTACACTCTTTTTAGACTTGAGAATGGTTTGAGAAAAATGTATTTAGTCATCTAATGTATCTCACAGCAGCATAAAATTATTACAAAGTTGAAAGCAATATACCATTCTTAGTAAATTATTGTGGTGGACATTCATACGAGAATACTTACAGATATGTTTTTTCAAAATCAGTCATACTTCAAGAATAGTCATCTAATGTGTAGTGTTTTGTTAAGGTGCAGACTGCAGTCCAGGTTGCAACTTCACAAATGTATCCTAAATAGAAATATTCCTGAAGAAGTTACAAAGTAGCAGCTGCTCTAATGCAATGACCTTGGATGACTCCTAGGTTTGCCACACTTGACATAAGAAATGATAAAGTAGGTAAACTATGTAGGAAAAAAATACTGAGTGTGTGTGTGTGTGTGTGTGTGTGTGTGTATTTTTACTAGGGTGTTCCATTTTACCCTGCATGAATGAAAAAGATAACTAATAATTTATCAGATACTCTCTGTCCTGTCAGTGTAATACTAATAAGTAAAATAGGTCATAATGTTTTTCTTTATTATTTTTTACAGAAAGTAGATTGTCATTTAAAGTTACTGATTCAGTGTAACTGCAGGAACCAACATGGGCGTGAAAAATAGCCTTGATGTCGATGCCACTCTGTCCAAATATACAAACTGAGTAAGTTGGCTTATATAATGACTGCACTTCAGAAATAATTTCTGCTCAAGTAAAGCTACTTAATGGTATTTTCTACAGCAGCATAAGCTGCTGTTTCAAAATAATCCAAAGTTAATTTCATTGTATGAAAATTTAAATCCCATTCTGGGGAAAAGGACATTTTGCAGTGGTTTCATATACAGAACACAGTACTGGAATAACATAATAGAATAATTACCTGATCTCTACAGTACAAACTTAAAATGCACAAAGATGGGAATTAATAAAAAAAAAAAAATATATATATATATATATACATATATATAAATATATATATATATATATATATATATATATATATATATATATATATATATATATATATATGTAAAACCAGGAAAATAAATGATGCCTGGGAGAACATAGTCTATGTTGAGAAAATAAACATTTTATTTTTGGCCATGTATAGTTTCCTTCCTTCTTTCTTTTCTGTTGCTCATTTTCTTCTATCCCTTATTAGATGAATAGCCTCATATGACAGTAGTATACTCTAAAGTAACAGGAATGTATTTATTATGCATGCATATTAGCAGATCTGAGCCTAAGGTTTAAAACTGCTTTTCTACTATGAAAACATTTCAAGAAGTGTCAGATGAACATTGGACAATTATTGGAACCAGCAGAATGAATAAATATTATTGTTGCCACTTGGAAGCTATCAGAATTAGAGAAGCAGAGTCCAGGTTTGTCTTCAGTTAATGTCAATGTAGCAAATGAAAGGACAGAAACTATTTTTTTTTTGCTCAAAATTTTTATTTAATTTCCCAATAACAATAAAGAAAAACAAAATAAGTTTCACAATTTAAATGATAAATTATAACAAACTATGTACAAAATTTACAAAGGCCTCAACAGAAAAATAAAGGAAGGAATAGCAAAATGAAAAATTTTAAATTTTTAAGTAGGTTATATAATATTCAACAATTCTTAAATCATGTTTGATTAATTAGAAGGAAGTGTATCCAAATTCATTGTCTTAATAAGAGTGATGACTTTCTCCCAAGGATTATTAGTCCATTTTCTAGGAAAAATTCTTAGTTCTTTAACTTTTATTTCAATTAGTGCTACTTCATCCAGAAGAATCATGAAGTCTTCAAATTTTGGAATGGATGGTGATTTCCACTTTCTTGTAATGCATTTTTTGGCTACTGCCAAAATTGTCCAAAGAAGATGTTTATTTTTATTATTCATTGTGGTAGATTCATTTATACACAAAAAAATTACGGATTTTGATAATACAAAGGTATCAGTGAAAATAGCTTGAAGGAAATTACCAATATCCTCCCAGTATTTTTGAATGAGAGAACAATCATAAAAAATATGAGACCAATTAGCTGTACATTTTAAAGAGCATCTCCAGCATACTACTTCTTTGGCGAGATTGAATGTAGCTATTTTACTAGGAGTATAGAAGGTTCTATGTAAGAATTTCCAGGAGATCCTCCACACTTGTAAATTAGAAGTTAATTTTATGGATTGTAGAAGATTAATTTTATTTTCAGGGGATAGGGACAAGGTAAAATCCTTATTGATAACATTTCAAAATTTTTGATTAGGGGTAGTTTTATAATTAATAATGATTGTATAGAGCTTTGAAATTAATTTTTTCCAAGTAAATTCTCCATAAAGTATTTCATATATAAGAAGAATGAATTTGGGAGGAGACTTAAAGGAAGAATTTTTTATTGTTCTACATAGGTCTCGAGTGAATGAGTTTATACTATTAAAAACTAACCAATCTGAATTTGATAGATTAATGGTTCTAATTAAATTTTCCACATCCAGTGTATCTAGATTCATTGTACAATGGTACCAGCATGTATTTTTTTCATTTCCCAGTTATTAAGGATATCTGCACTAATATTATTAAAGAAGTTTTTTTTTGTAAATTTAAATGGGTATAGCAGTTGTAACCATAATTTGATATCAACATTATTATTAACACAACTTCTAAAAGTATTATAGATAAAGTTTATATAATTTAGGTCTGTAGGTTTAACAATATTATATTGTATATTAATACATAGTATACACCAAAATGAATTATTTAGATCATTCAATTGTAGATTTTTATTACTTTATTTTTATTTAGAATAATAGTTGTATTATTTGGTCCATGAAAAGGAAAATTAACCTGTCTTCCACATAGTTTTGTTTTTCAGCTGGAGTCAAAACTTTGGTACCTATGTATTAACCTCAACGATGAAGAGGTCTCCTTGAGAAGTACACTAGGATGAAATTGAGTGAAGCAAAAATCAGTAGTCTTGTTGCTATTCATAAGTCATGCCAAGCATCCACAAGAAAGAATCTAAGGTGCTTTTATGCTGGCAGGAATAATTCCTGTAAGGATATGTTGTTTTCAAGTGCCAATCCCAAATATTCATTGATTCTCTGCATGAGAGATAAGAAATGTGTCACCAGAAATGTGATGCATCCGCTATAAGTTGCCTTTAACCAAATCAGACTTTTTACCATTAATTACTGATTATTTCAAGGCAAGAGTCTGATTGCTCTTGGGGTGGAATTTGTACTTTCACTTCTCACAAGTGCTTCTGCCGCCAATAAAAAAGCCTGTAGATAAATATAAATAAAATTTGCAGGTTGTCTCAGTTTAATCTACAAGAAAGCATCTGTCTCTCCTTTTCCTAGGACCACTGGCTTTTGAATGTTGGAACAACTATTTATCTTAATGGTGTTATTGCTACAGGAACTGGGGATTACAGTTCTCTACTGGCAAGAAAAACCCACCTTCAACCCAGTAAGAACTGTCCTAGCTGACATAGATGATTCTGTCCAACTCCATTTACACTCTACTCAGATCACCAAAGATTATGCCTCTGCTGTTTCAAAATAATAGATTTAGCTGGCAGATGCACATGCTACAGCTGCTCTACTTAGATGTGAGCAAGTATGCAATCCTTGTATGTTAGTGTTTAGTGGATGGTCTGCCCTTACAGCCTGCTGGAGAAACAGGGAGACAGCTCAATCTCAGAGGTACAGTGACTTCTTTCTGAGAATAATAAGGTAAGGGAAGTCCCCTATATGGAGGGTACAGGGGGATTTCCAACTGCAAAAAAATGATTTTTATGTAAGTGTGTGTTGCATTTGTTTGCACTATAGCAAACCTGAGTGCATGCTGATAAGTGTGCTCATTGTCATCATTTATGAATTTTTGCTGCCTAACTGTTGTGATATGAGCTTGAATACGTCAAGCATACATAGATGATCCATCCTACTAATATGCACAGAATATATAGTGGCTATAGGCAACCAAATTGTTTCTTCTAATACAGTTGCATCATATAACTGATCACACATTATTTTAAACTAAGTTACTTATACAACTGTCTATGTAATTAAAATGCAGAATAGGCTTCTATTTGTTGAAGCATTACTCTCACCAAGTTGCAATTTAGTAGATTTTAATAAGTGTACTTAATGAATAACATACTTCTGATTTAGTGTGCAGCTAGAATTCTAACATTGTAATCCTGTAACATTTTCTGTTCCTGTCTTCATATTTTCTTGGCCCTCATTTCCTATATCTTTCTTACTAACCACCTTCAAAATACAACAAATGATAAGTGTTTTCTTTGATATTCTTTAAGATATCAAAAGTCAATTTATGCATGCTTCTCTGACATATTGTTTTACTGCCTAGATACTTTTAAACATTTCTAAGGCATTGTATTGTGCTTAGGGTTTAGAAAGTTTAATACGATTAATGTTATTATATTTTCTATTATATAGCAGCACTGAAGTGTACTTACATTCTTTTTGTGTCTAACAGTATGCAAACCTTTTTACATATTTTACCCACCTGAATTATCCTATACACATGTAGACTCTTGTATTATGTACTGAGTATTGGATATTTAACTCTTTGCTACTGACCATTTTCCAGATGTTTGTGTGCCTATTATATATTAAGGATTCATCATCAGTGAAGTGGCTAAAAATGACCTCAGCATTCATCAATCCTCAGTTCATCAACTTAAAATACAACAGAGCTACAGCAGCAATGGTCTTTTCCTATTGCCTAGTGTTAATCACCAAGTACTGATAATTCTACTGGAAAAGCTCACACAGACTCTGCTACAACTTGCTGAGGGAAAGGTTAGTTTGCTTCTGCTGTCTTGTATTTTGTATTACTTTATTGTCTTCTTCTATTTTGTATGTTGTGGTTTGTTTTCTTTACACTGTGTTTTACTTATATTATGTTCTTAATTGCATATATTGCACATTAAAACTAGGAAAGAGACTACAGCTGTATCTCTTTATAGTCACAGAGAAATTTTCCCACCCTCCCACACTGGTACTGGTGTGTTCTTAAACTCAACTGTCTTTCTAGTTGCCTGCCCTTACACTAATTTGACCACGTCTCCTTCCTTCTCGCCTTTCATTGGCTGTTGTAAGCACAAAATTATCATTTTGTGAAATCACTCCCTTTCACCTATTTAAATTTATTCGCCATCCCACTGTATTCTGTAGAACCAGAATACAAAGTGCCCACCCCCTTTCAATCTATCTTTCTCTTTTAAAATTAGTGACTCTCCACTTAGACAGCTAAAGCTTAAGTTACTCCCTCTTTCAGGTTTAGTACACACTGCAGTGCTTAGGATATTAACCACCTTTTTCCGTCTTATTTTTAAAATCTGCAACATCTACTGCAAGACCACCAATTATTGGACAGCTCACATTCTCTCTCTCAATAGTCATCTTGGGATTAGTGCTTCTGCTTTCTTCTGATAAGAGAAGGAGCAAAGTGCATTGATTCCTGACTGTTTCTGGCTGGGCAGTGAGTGTCTATGCTTGACGTTGCTGATTGGTATGTTTGCTATTCAAGGAATCTACCAGGAAAAGACTACCACAAGCCTACGGACCCTTGCATCATCTGGGACAAGACTGTGGATTACCAAACAGGCTGTGGCCTGCTTCCCATTTTGGAATTGGTGCTAATGTTTTGCTTCTGGTAAGAGAATAAGCAAAGGAGAATTGTATCCCAGTAGAGTGAAGCTGTGGTGATACCAGCACTAATAGTAGCCATGCAGTAGCCATTCATGCAACTCCCTCATTTTCATCATTCCTGACAAGCTAATTCTTTGTTTTCAGTAAGTACTGCTTGATTTGTTTCTAACTTCGGAATATCTGTCTAAATCCTTCATCCTTATATTTTCAGGGTCTACTTATTAGTTTCCCCTCAAGTGTTTGGCAGTGCCCTGTATAGACACAGACACATTGAGTGACATTTTTCCTGTAAAAGCACAATTGAAATTTCACCAACACACAGTTGCACACAGGATAACTAGTTTGCAGTGACAACCACTGTCCCCAGAGTTGCAATGCTTTATATTCTCACTCCAACTGTCTAATCAATAAAAAGGGTCTGTTGCCATGGATATAAACTTCCCCACTATCTCCATTACCAGCTTGGTGGATATGGGCATCCTGCCGCAATATAGAAATTGCCTCATGTTTACTGGCAACCAGTTAATTCTCAAACAAACTGATATGGTATGTGAGATATGTATTTACACAACATCATTTGAGGCAAAGCTCTCATATAAAAGTACTCCTAATGTCAATAAGGTTGTCAGTAGAACACACGCTGCACCCATCACACACAATTCAAACCAGACATAGACCCACATATGATAAGGCACCTAAATGTAACTTTCCTAAACCCCAAAGACCTCCTAGATGAAGTACACATAACAAATACCCTCAGCAGCCCTGAATGCACTCTTTTATAACACCCACATCAACACATATAGTCACACCTCATGGAGCCTCTACTTCTAAGCCCATAAGGCAAGCCACAACACAATCCAACATTCTGATCAGTGGAGACTCCATCATGAGACACGCCAATGGCCCTCTCACCAGGCTGAGTAAGGAGAAAGTTACGGTCAGTTGCTTATTAGGGGCTAGGATGAATCATATTACACAAGCACTCAGGTCATTGGACCACAAGTACCATTATGACTATAGTCCATGTTGATGTAAATGACAACTGCTGAACTAATACGTTGCGAGGGAAACCACCAAACAAAACACCAGTAGTACTGTGCTATCTTCTCTCACAAAGAACGAGGAAACACAGTACTGAGCGACTGCCAGAACTTTAATTAAACATAAAAGTGCAGGATTTAAACATAAAAATCCGTAGTACATAAAACATAGAGTTAAGCGCTTTCACCTAATCCATCATAGGCTTCTTCAGAACTCATTCTAACTTTTTACTACACCATCCTAAATAAACTTTTTGGCGCCAAATCAACAGAATCAGCTCAAATTTAAAGTGCCATTGTCATTAAAATTTGTTTCACATAAAATACATAAGTTGGTTAATACAATTCCTCATTCTTGATTTATTACTTCATTCTACAATTGTAAACATAAATAAATAATGTTTGTTGTTTGGAATTAAAATCTATAATTACCCTCAAATATTGCTACATATTGTAATACATTCAATTAATAATATCAGTAAAAGTCTGTGTGCACTTTTTTACCTGATAATACAGATCTGTGTGCCCTTTTTACTTAATGATAAAAATAAAAATAAAGATCAAAATAAAGATCTATGTGCACTTTTTAATAAATGTGACTGGTTCTGATGTGCTAATATGACTACTTAAACAGTGTAAAAATGGATGTTATGATAGATTATGTGTCGAAAAATATGAAATTTAATGTAAATACTAAATCTTAACTAATTGAGTCTAAGAATAAATAAGTCTAAGAATAAATAATACCAATGCTCTACTCTACACTTTAAAAAATACACTTTGAAGAATACACTTTAAACAATACCCTTTAAAAATATTCACTATAAAAACTTTCGCTATAAAAAGGTTCATTGTTAAAAAATACACTTTAACAACTACAATACTCAACACTTTGTGATGAAAAACTCAACACTTTGTGATAAAAAAACGTTTCATTTCTGTTGTTAACTCTGTTTTGGTTGTCTCTATACAAGCCCTGAAATATGAAGAATTGATTTCATAATTAACCAAAGTGAACAGTACGAAGGATGTGTACGGTCTTGTGTAATGTTCTGTGTTATAGAACAGTCTAATATATGTTGAAAACTCTTAATTGTTGTGTTTTACTAGATTTTGTAACAATTAATTAAAATTTTGTTGCTGCATATAGTAAATGTATTTAATTCATGTTTTGTTTATGAACAAAGTTTTTAGGTACAAAGTTTTTAGGTAGATATATTAATATTCTGATATATTTAATAAAATTAATGTAAAAATTGTTAAAATAAAAATGTTAATGTTAAAAATATAGATATTAAAAATATTGTTGTGACCTATCAAATATTAAAAACTATTTATTGTGTTAAAAGCTATTGTATATACAAACTGTTGTGGATCATGACATTCATAAAATATAATATCAATGTTGGTGTGTGCTAACTTTGAACTGATGCCTTACCCCAATAAAGGTTTGATAGCAATCGAGTCGTTTAGTCCTGGAATAGTTGCTGCATCTGTGTATAATTGCCACCAAACTTCTCTATAACTTAATCGTCCTTTTATATTACCCCCCTTCCAATCATTGGTGATATGTTCAATAATAGCAAATTTAAAATTGTGTAAGTCACCTTCACTCTCAATATGTCTATACAATGCGTTGTTGCAATCTTTTTTCCGAATGCAATATAAATGGTCATATATTCTTTTTTTGAAAGCCCTCTCTGTCTTCCCGATGTAATATGCAGGGCACATTTCACATACAGCAATATAGACCACATAAGTAGTGTTGCAATTCCCCTTCTCACACCTTAATGTTGTCTTATTTATATTGTCAAGAACAATTTTGTTGTGACTCATAATGTGTCTACACTGGTTGCAATTACCACATTTGCCTGTGTGTTTTCCTATTCCATTGAAAGTATTTACTCCTTTATTGCTTTCACCATTCCCAACATTGGTGTGTGAGGTATGCCCACTTTCAAGAATTCTTTTCAGATTGTATGACATCCTATAAACAAATACTGGTTTTTCTCCTACTATTCTTGAAATCTCTGAATTAGTTGAGAAAATAGTCCAATGTTTGTACAAAATTTCTTGAACCATACTAGCGTAAGGTGTATATGGTAATATGTATGCCATTTTATACCCTTCTGTTTGTTTGTCTACTGTTTCTAGAGTTGTTTGCAAGATTTTTCCTAATATTGGAAAATATTTGGTCTCCCTTTGAGATGTTACATATTGTCTTACATCCTGTAACATGATTTTGCTGTATTTCCTATCCATAAATAGTCTAGTAATATACTCAAACTCCGATATCATGTCATCTTTTCTGGATGTCATTCTGGCTGCTCTAATTAGTTGCCCCTTGAATATATTTTTAACATCTTTTTGGGGTGATTACTATCATATTGTAAATAGTCGTTTGAGAAGGTACTCTTCCTATATATTCTTGATTTAAATCCTTTTTCATCTCTTGTAACAATTGTGTCTAAATATGGCAAACCTTCTTTATTGAATTCATGGGTAAATTTCAAAAAAGCACTACTGTTGTTAATAAAAGTAAAGAAGTCATTTAATTCATCTCTATTTCCTTTCCACAAGATATAAATGTCGTCCAAAAATCTTGTGTAATGGGAAATTAGAGGAAAGTATTTGCTCTTAAATAAGACTTCTTCTTCCCAGTGTAACATAACAAGGTTTGCATAGATGGGAGCACTAGCTGACCCCATAGCTACTCCCTTGCTTTGTTTATAATACTCTCCCTCAAACGATATAAAATTGTTTTCCAACACTAAGGACATACAGTCCATAATGAGACAGATTTTGTCCCAGTCAAACTCAGTGTACTTTTTGATACTTGCACAAAACATTTGTAAACCTTCTTCGCTAGGTATACATGAGAACAAATCAATGACATCTATAGTCACATAAGTTAATTCACTTGTATAATTGTCTATAGGGAATTTTCGTAAGAAAACTCAGGAATCTTTTAATACATGAGGTAGATTTTTGTAAATATCTTTTAACCATACATCTACTAGTTTACCTAGTGGAAATGTTTTTGATTTGGTGCCTGAAACAATGGGTCTAAATGGTGGGTTGCCCATATCTTTGTGTATTTTGGGTATGCCTACCAAGGTCGCAGTAATTGGATATGACACCTTTAAAAAATTGTAAATATCATTGTTAATTCTGTTGTCTGTCCAAAACTCTTCCAAATAAGAATTTATCCTCTGGTAGGCAATGTTTATTTCGTTCAACGAAATTGTAGTGTAGTTGCCTGATTCTGTCAAAATGGCTTGTATTTTGGATAAATATTCCAATTGGTCGTATATAACTATCCCACCCCCCTTGTCGGGCTTCATGATACGTATACTTTTATTCTCCTTCAATTTCTGTAACTCCTGTCTCTCCTCCATAGACAAATTGTCTCTCACTTTCATGTTTCTAGAATTGTTCTTTAGCTTATAAATGTCTCTCTGTACTTGTTTTTCAAATAATTCGACTACTGTATTCGTGTATGGAACAAAAGTGCTTATGGGTTTTAGCAAGCAGCTGTCCCCATCTTTGCTGGGTTTGTTATTCTTTTTGTTCTGAAACATGATTGACAAATTCAGTTTACGGGTGAACATTTTAGTTTCTATCAGATGGTCAACTAGACCAAATTTCGGGGTGGGAATGAATTTCATACCCTTAGATAGTAATTTGTAATGAACATCTTGCACCTCAAAATTGGTGTAATTGTATATTTTAAAATCCCCTGGTTCTTTTGTTTTATGATTGTGATCGCAATTGTTCAATTCTAAAGCTACTTCACTACCATATGTGTAACTGGATGTTAGTTCCATTTGTTCCCCTTGTAAAATTTTGGTCTTACGTCCTGGGGATAATAGTTTTTCTTTCCCTTGAATTCTTCTTTCTTCCAATACTGGGGGTTCCAATTCCTCCGAAAATTCTGATTGTGTCCTTCCTCTTCATCATACCATTCATTTTTTCTCTCATCCTCATTCACCCCCCCTACTACATTGTTCCCTCTCTGTTGTCTATAGTACCCATCCTCATGTTCATAAAGTCCTTTAGTTCTATTAACCCTATCATTGTTCCATCTGTAAGCCCTTTTGTCCTTATACTGTGTCATGTCTCTATTAATTTTTTTACACTTTCTATCGTGTATGATATTGGATTTCCTTTCCACAATAGAAAACTGTTTGCTATACAAGTTGTTCCATTCATCGAACAATAAATCACTTTTAATTTCTGCATTCAATGTTTCTACCTCATTAATTAATTGTACTAAACATTCATCGTTGTATTTGATTAACATTTTCATAAACTCAAATCCACATTGGTCAAAAAAATTGTTAAAATCATCCATAACAGTTTCCTTAATATCTACTCCTAATGGTATTTTAAAAAAACGAAGTCCCATTGGGACTATTTTCAAATTATACATTTGTTTAAATAAGCATTTTCTATTTTAATATTGTCAAGTTTGCACATAATATCTCCCATCTTGTAAATCTTGTCCTTCAAAACTAAATTGTTAACATTTCTATTATTTGGGGTTCTTCCCTTCCCCTTGTTAACCTCATCAAACTTACGTTCACTGGTTAAAAATCGTTCATATTACTTTTGTCTCTATAATCATCTTTAGGCTTGTTCAATGGTTTAGAATGCAAAACAGTACCTTGATTAGCCTTACAAGTACCCACTGATTTGGCGTAGGTCTTTACAGGCTTAATGTGTTTGGATTTAGTCCCAGTTCTTGCCATATAGTCGTCATCTTCTTCGAAATCATAAATAGAGAAATCGAAGGTAAATCCTGTAGAGTCCATACGATTACTGCCAGTGATGTTCCTTGTCTGCTGTCCTGCTGGTAAGTCGATGTCAACGCTGTCCCCAGAAGGGTTGATATGTTTGGAACGAATCAACCCTTCAGATAAACCATCCGGTGTTGAATTAAGCTGGTTGTTGGAGCTGTTGGGTGAATTATGCTTGTATAATGCTCCACATTCACCAGCCTGTACATCAGAACCATGTCGAACTTGAGCATTAGCGTTCCCTTTAGGCACGCCTTCTTTCAATTTATTAGATTTTCCTGAGTTGGTTTTGGCTTTTTCCTTATTGATGGAAGCTGTTTGCTCCTTGCTAGTGCTGTAAATTCGTTTATTGTCATTGTGAACCGGATCGGTTTCACGATCCGTGATTGGCGCCAATTTTTGAAATCCTCTTCCACTTTATGCATAAATGCAGTGAACGTCTGCACTAAATGTTTAAGTTCACCTCTAATTTCCGCCAATTCTGCACCATAGGTGCACTCATCTGATCTACAGGGTGTTTGTCCTGTAGCCGGTCGCCAACACTGTGTTGCCCTCCATGACAACTGCTGAACTAATACGTTGCGAGGGAAACCACCAAACAAAACACAAGTAGTACTGTGCTATCTTCTCTCACAAAGAACGAGGAAACACAGTACTGAGCGACTGCCAGAACTTTAATTAAACATAAAAGTGCAGGATTTAAACATAAAAAGACTTTTTACATAAAACATAGAGTTAAGCGCTTTCACCTAATCCATCATAGGCTTCTTCAGAACTCATTCTAACTTTTTACTACACCATCCTAAATAAACTTTTTGGCGCCAAATCAACAGAATCAGCTCAAATTTAAAGTGCCATTGTCATTAAAATTTGTTTCACATAAAATACATAAGTTGGTTAATACAATTCCTCATTCTTGATTTATTACTTCATTCTACAATTGTAAACATAAATAAATAATGTTTGTTGTTTGGAATTAAAATCTATAATTACCCTCAAATATTGCTACATATTGTAATACATTCAATTAATAATATCAGTAAAAGTCTGTGTGCACTTTTTTACCTGATAATACAGATCTGTGTGCCCTTTTTACTTAATGATAAAAATAAAAATAAAGATCAAAATAAAGATCTATGTGCACTTTTTAATAAATGTGACTGGTTCTGATGTGCTAATATGACTACTTAAACAGTGTAAAAATGGATGTTATGATAGATTATGTGTCGAAAAATATGAAATTTAATGTAAATACTAAATCTTAACTAATTGAGTCTAAGAATAAATAAGTCTAAGAATAAATAATACCAATGCTCTACTCTACACTTTAAAAAATACACTTTGAAGAATACACTTTAAACAATACCCTTTAAAAATATTCACTATAAAACTTTCGCTATAAAAAGGTTCATTGTTAAAAAATACACTTTAACAACTACAATACTCAACACTTTGTGATGAAAAACTCAACACTTTGTGATAACAAAACGTTTCATTTCTGTTGTTAACTCTGTTTTGGTTGTCTCTATACAAGCCCTGAAATATGAAGAATTGATTTCATAATTAACCAAAGTGAACAGTACGAAGGATGTGTACGGTCTTGTGTAATGTTCTGTGTTATAGAACAGTCTAATATATGTTGAAAACTCTTAATTGTTGTGTTTTACTAGATTTTGTGACAATTAATTAAAATTTTGTTGCTGCATATAGTAAATGTATTTAATTCATGTTTTGTTTATGAACAAAGTTTTTAGGTACAAAGTTTTTAGGTAGATATATTAATATTCTGATATATTTAATAAAATTAATGTAAAAATTGTTAAAATAAAAATGTTAATGTTAAAAATATAGATATTAAAAATATTGTTGTGACCTATCAAATATTAAAAACTATTTATTGTGTTAAAAGCTATTGTATATACAAACTGTTGTGGATCATGACATTCATAAAATATAATATCAATGTTGGTGTGTGCTAACTTTGAACTGATGCCTTACCCCAATAAAGGTTTGATAGCAATCGAGTCGTTTAGTCCTGGAATAGTTGCTGCATCTGTGTATAATTGCCACCAAACTTCTCTATAACTTAATCGTCCTTTTATATTACCCCCCTTCCAATCATTGGTGATATGTTCAATAATAGCAAATTTAAAATTGTGTAAGTCACCTTCACTCTCAATATGTCTATACAATGCGTTGTTGCAATCTTTTTTCCGAATGCAATATAAATGGTCATATATTCTTTTTTTGAAAGCCCTCTCTGTCTTCCCGATGTAATATGCAGGGCACATTTCACATACAGCAATATAGACCACATAAGTAGTGTTGCAATTCCCCTTCTCACACCTTAATGTTGTCTTATTTATATTGTCAAGAACAATTTTGTTGTGACTCATAATGTGTCTACACTGGTTGCAATTACCACATTTGCCTGTGTGTTTTCCTATTCCATTGAAAGTATTTACTCCTTTATTGCTTTCACCATTCCCAACATTGGTGTGTGAGGTATGCCCACTTTCAAGAATTCTTTTCAGATTGTATGACATCCTATAAACAAATACTGTTTTTTCTCCTACTATTCTTGAAATCTCTGAATTAGTTGAGAAAATAGTCCAATGTTTGTACAAAATTTCTTGAACCATACTAGCGTAAGGTGTATATGGTAATATGTATGCCATTTTATACCCTTCTGTTTGTTTGTCTACTGTTTCTAGAGTTGTTTGCAAGATTTTTCCTAATATTGGAAAATATTTGGTCTCCCTTTGAGATGTTACATATTGTCTTACATCCTGTAACATGATTTTGCTGTATTTCCTATCCATAAATAGTCTAGTAATATACTCAAACTCCGATATCATGTCATCTTTTCTGGATGTCATTCTGGCTGCTCTAATTAGTTGCCCCTTGAATATATTTTTTAACATCTTTTTGGGGTGATTACTATCATATTGTAAATAGTCGTTTGAGAAGGTACTCTTCCTATATATTCTTGATTTAAATCCTTTTTCATCTCTTGTAACAATTGTGTCTAAATATGGCAAACCTTCTTTATTGAATTCATGGGTAAATTTCAAAAAAGCACTACTGTTGTTAATAAAAGTAAAGAAGTCATTTAATTCATCTCTATTTCCTTTCCACAAGATATAAATGTCGTCAAAAATCTTGTGTAATGGGAAATTAGAGGAAAGTATTTGCTCTTAAATAAGACTTCTTCTTCCCAGTGTAACATAACAAGGTTTGCATAGATGGGAGCACTAGCTGACCCCATAGCTACTCCCTTGCTTTGTTTATAATACTCTCCCTCAAACGATATAAAATTGTTTTCCAACACTAAGGACATACAGTCCATAATGAGACAGATTTTGTCCCAGTCAAACTCAGTGTACTTTTTGATACTTGCACAAAACATTTGTAAACCTTCTTCGCTAGGTATACATGAGAACAAATCAATGACATCTATAGTCACATAAGTTAATTCACTTGTATAATTGTCTATAGGGAATTTTCGTAAGAAATCCCAGGAATCTTTTAATACATGAGGTAGATTTTTGTAAATATCTTTTAACCATACATCTACTAGTTTACCTAGTGGAAATGTTTTTGATTTGGTGCCTGAAACAATGGGTCTAAATGGTGGGTTGCCCATATCTTTGTGTATTTTGGGTATGCCTACCAAGGTCGCAGTAATTGGATATGACACCTTTAAAAAATTGTAAATATCATTGTTAATTCTGTTGTCTGTTCAAAATCAGTATTTTTAACATTAACATTTTTATTTTAACAATTTTTACATTAATTTTATTAAATATATCAGAATATTAATATATCTACCTAAAAAACTTTGTACCTAAAAAACTTTGTTCATAAACAAAACATGAATTAAATACATTTACTATATGCAGCAACAAAATTTTAATTAATTGTTACAAAATCTAGTAAAACACAACAATTAAGAGTTTTCAACATATATTAGACTGTTCTATAACACAGAACATTACACAAGACCGTACACATCCTTCGTACTGTTCACTTTGGTTAATTATGAAATCAATTCTTCATATTTCAGGGCTTGTATAGAGACAACCAAAACAGAGTTAACAACAGAAATGAAACGTTTTTTTATCACAAAGTGTTGAGTTTTTCATCACAAAGTGTTGAGTATTGTAGTTGTTAAAGTGTATTTTTTAACAATGAACCTTTTTATAGCGAAAGTTTTTATAGTGAATATTTTTAAAGGGTATTGTTTAAAGTGTATTCTTCAAAGTGTATTTTTTAAAGTGTAGAGTAGAGCATTGGTATTATTTATTCTTAGACTTATTTATTCTTAGACTCAATTAGTTAAGATTTAGTATTTACATTAAATTTCATATTTTTCGACACATAATCTATCATAACATCCATTTTTACACTGTTTAAGTAGTCATATTAGCACATCAGAACCAGTCACATTTATTAAAAAGTGCACATAGATCTTTATTTTGATCTTTATTTTTATTTTTATCATTAAGTAAAAAGGGCACACAGATCTGTATTATCAGGTAAAAAAGTGCACACAGACTTTTACTGATATTATTAATTGAATGTATTACAATATGTAGCAATATTTGAGGGTAATTATAGATTTTAATTCCAAACAACAAACATTATTTATTTATGTTTACAATTGTAGAATGAAGTAATAAATCAAGAATGAGGAATTGTATTAACCAACTTATGTATTTTATGTGAAACAAATTTTAATGACAATGGCACTTTAAATTTGAGCTGATTCTGTTGATTTGGCGCCAAAAAGTTTATTTAGGATGGTGTAGTAAAAAGTTAGAATGAGTTCTGAAGAAGCCTATGATGGATTAGGTGAAAGCGCTTAACTCTATGTTTTATGTACTACGGATTTTTATGTTTAAATCCTGCACTTTTATGTTTAATTAAAGTTCTGGCAGTCGCTCAGTACTGTGTTTCCTCGTTCTTTGTGAGAGAAGATAGCACAGTACTACTGGTGTTTTGTTTGGTGGTTTCCCTCGCAACGTATTAGTTCAGCAGTTGTCATGGAGGGCAACACAGTGTTGGCGACCGCTCTACAGGACGAAACACCCTGTAGATCAGATGAGTGCACCTATGGTGCAGAATTGGCGGAAATTAGAGGTGAACTTAAACATTTAGTGCAGACGTTCACTGCATTTATGCATAAAGTGGAAGAGGATTTCAAAAAATTGGCGCCAATCACGGATCGTGAAACCGATCCGGTTCACAATGACAATAAACGAATTTACAGCACTAGCAAGGAGCAAACAGCTTCCATCAATAAGGAAAAAGCCAAAACCAACTCAGGAAAATCTAATAAATTGAAAGAAGGCGTGCCTAAAGGGAACGCTAATGCTCAAGTTCGACATGGTTCTGATGTACAGGCTGGTGAATGTGGAGCATTATACAAGCATAATTCACCCAACAGCTCCAACAACCAGCTTAATTCAACACCGGATGGTTTATCTGAAGGGTTGATTCGTTCCAAACATATCAACCCTTCTGGGGACAGCGTTGACATCGACTTACCAGCAGGACAGCAGACAAGGAACATCACTGGTAGTAATCGTATGGACTCTACAGGATTTACCTTCGATTTCTCTATTTATGATTTCGAAGAAGATGACGACTATATGGCAAGAACTGGGACTAAATCCAAACACATTAAGCCTGTAAAGACCTACGCCAAATCAGTGGGTACTTGTAAGGCTAATCAAGGTACTGTTTTGCATTCTAAACCATTGAACAAGCCTAAAGATGATTATAGAGACAAAAGTAATATGAACGATTTTTTAACCAGTGAACGTAAGTTTGATGAGGTTAACAAGGGGAAGGGAAGAACCCCAAATAATAGAAATGTTAACAATTTAGTTTTGAAGGACAAGATTTACAAGATGGGAGATATTATGTGCAAACTTGACAATATTAAAATAGAAAATGCTTATTTAAACAAATGTATAAATTTGAAAATAGTCCCAATGGGACTTCGTTTTTTTAAAATACCATTAGGAGTAGATATTAAGGAAACTGTTATGGATGATTTTAACAATTTTTTTGACCAATGTGGATTTGAGTTTATGAAAATGTTAATCAAATACAACGATGAATGTTTAGTACAATTAATTAATGAGGTAGAAACATTGAATGCAGAAATTAAAAGTGATTTATTGTTCGATGAATGGAACAACTTGTATAGCAAACAGTTTTCTATTGTGGAAAGGAAATCCAATATCATACACGATAGAAAGTGTAAAAAAATTAATAGAGACATGACACAGTATAAGGACAAAAGGGCTTACAGATGGAACAATGATAGGGTTAATAGAACTAAAAGACTTTATGAACATGAGGATGGGTACTATAGACAACAGAGAGGGAACAATGTAGTAGGGGGGGTGAATGAGGATGAGAGAAAAAATGAATGGTATGATGAAGAGGAAGGACACAATCAGAATTTTCGAGGAATTGGAACCCCAGTATTGGAAGAAAGAAGAATTCAAGGGAAAGAAAACTATTATCCCCAGGACGTAAGACCAAAATTTTACAAGGGGAACAAATGGAACTAACATCCAGTTACACATATGGTAGTGAAGTAGCTTTAGAATTGAACAATTGATCACAATCATAAAACAAAAGAACCAGGGATTTTAAAATATACAATTACACCAATTTTGAGGTGCAAGATGTTCATTACAAATTACTATCTAAGGGTATGAAATTCATTCCACCCGAAATTTGGTCTAGTTGACCATCTGATAGAAACTAAAATGTTCACCAGTAAACTGAATTTGTCAATCATGTTTCAGAACAAAAGAATAACAAACCCAGCAAAGATGGGGACAGCTGCTTGCTAAAACCCATAAGCACTTTTGTTCCATACACGAATACAGTAGTCGAATTATTTGAAAAACAAGTACAGAGAGACATTTATAAGCTAAAGAACAATTCTAGAAACATGAAAGTGAGAGACAATTTGTCTATGGAGGAGAGACAGGAGTTACAGAAATTGAAGGAGAATAAAAGTATACGTATCATGAAGCCCGACAAGGGGGGTGGGATAGTTATATACGACCAATTGGAATATTTATCCAAAATACAAGCCATTTTGACAGAATCAGGCAACTACACTACAATTTCGTTGAACGAAATAAACATTGCCTACCAGAGGATAAATTCTTATTTGGAAGAGTTTTGGACAGACAACAGAATTAACAATGATATTTACAATTTTTTAAAGGTGTCATATCCAATTACTGCGACCTTGGTAGGCATACCCAAAATACACAAAGATATGGGCAACCCACCATTTAGACCCATTGTTTCAGGCACCAAATCAAAAACATTTCCACTAGGTAAACTAGTAGATGTATGGTTAAAAGATATTTACAAAAATCTACCTCATGTATTAAAAGATTCCTGGGATTTCTTACGAAAATTCCCTATAGACAATTATACAAGTGAATTAACTTATGTGACTATAGATGTCATTGATTTGTTCTCATGTATACCTAGCGAAGAAGGTTTACAAATGTTTTGTGCAAGTATCAAAAAGTACACTGAGTTTGACTGGGACAAAATCTGTCTCATTATGGACTGTATGTCCTTAGTGTTGGAAAACAATTTTATATCGTTTGAGGGAGAGTATTATAAACAAAGCAAGGGAGTAGCTATGGGGTCAGCTAGTGCTCCCATCTATGCAAACCTTGTTATGTTACACTGGGAAGAAGAAGTCTTATTTAAGAGCAAATACTTTCCTCTAATTTCCCATTACACAAGATTTTTGGACGACATTTATATCTTGTGGAAAGGAAATAGAGATGAATTAAATGACTTCTTTACTTTTATTAACAACAGTAGTGCTTTTTTGAAATTTACCCATGAATTCAATAAAGAAGGTTTGCCATATTTAGACACAATTGTTACAAGAGATGAAAAAGGATTTAAATCAAGAATATATAGGAAGAGTACCTTCTCAAACGACTATTTACAATATGATAGTAATCACCCCAAAAAGATGTTAAAAAATATATTCAAGGGGCAACTAATTAGAGCAGCCAGAATGACATCCAGAAAAGATGACATGATATCGGAGTTTGAGTATATTACTAGACTATTTATGGATAGGAAATACAGCAAAATCATGTTACAGGATGTAAGACAATATGTAACATCTCAAAGGGAGACCAAATATTTTCCAATATTAGGAAAAATCTTGCAAACAACTCTAGAAACAGTAGACAAACAAACAGAAGGGTATAAAATGGCATACATATTACCATATACACCTTACGCTAGTATGGTTCAAGAAATTTTGTACAAACATTGGACTATTTTCTCAACTAATTCAGAGATTTCAAGAATAGTAGGAGAAAACCAGTATTTGTTTATAGGATGTCATACAATCTGAAAAGAATTCTTGAAAGTGGGCATACCTCACACACCAATGTTGGGAATGGTGAAAGCAATAAAGGAGTAAATACTTTCAATGGAATAGGAAAACACACAGGCAAATGTGGTAATTGCAACCAGTGTAGACACATTATGAGTCACAACAAAATTGTTCTTGACAATATAAATAAGACAACATTAAGGTGTGAGAAGGGGAATTGCAACACTACTTATGTGGTCTATATTGCTGTATGTGAAATGTGCCCTGCATATTACATCGGGAAGACAGAGAGGGCTTTCAAAAAAAGAATATATGACCATTTATATTGCATTCGGAAAAAAGATTGCAACAACGCATTGTATAGACATATTGAGAGTGAAGGTGACTTACACAATTTTAAATTTGCTATTATTGAACATATCACCAATGATTGGAAGGGGGGTAATATAAAAGGACGATTAAGTTATAGAGAAGTTTGGTGGCAATTATACACAGATGCAGCAACTATTCCAGGACTAAACGACTCGATTGCTATCAAACCTTTATTGGGGTAAGGCATCAGTTCAAAGTTAGCACACACCAACATTGATATTATATTTTATGAATGTCATGATCCACAACAGTTTGTATATACAATAGCTTTTAACACAATAAATAGTTTTTAATATTTGATAGGTCACAACAATATTTTTAATATCTATATTTTTAACATTAACATTTTTATTTTAACAATTTTTACATTAATTTTATTAAATATATCAGAATATTAATATATCTACCTAAAAAACTTTGTACCTAAAAAACTTTGTTCATAAACAAAACATGAATTAAATACATTTACTATATGCAGCAACAAAATTTTAATTAATTGTTACAAAATCTAGTAAAACACAACAATTAAGAGTTTTCAACATATATTAGACTGTTCTATAACACAGAACATTACACAAGACCGTACACATCCTTCGTACTGTTCACTTTGGTTAATTATGAAATCAATTCTTCATATTTCAGGGCTTGTATAGAGACAACCAAAACAGAGTTAACAACAGAAATGAAACGTTTTTTTATCACAAAGTGTTGAGTTTTTCATCACAAAGTGTTGAGTATTGTAGTTGTTAAAGTGTATTTTTTAACAATGAACCTTTTTATAGCGAAAGTTTTTATAGTGAATATTTTTAAAGGGTATTGTTTAAAGTGTATTCTTCAAAGTGTATTTTTTAAAGTGTAGAGTAGAGCATTGGTATTATTTATTCTTAGACTTATTTATTCTTAGACTCAATTAGTTAAGATTTAGTATTTACATTAAATTTCATATTTTTCGACACATAATCTATCATAACATCCATTTTTACACTGTTTAAGTAGTCATATTAGCACATCAGAACCAGTCACATTTATTAAAAAGTGCACATAGATCTTTATTTTGATCTTTATTTTTATTTTTATCATTAAGTAAAAAGGGCACACAGATCTGTATTATCAGGTAAAAAAGTGCACACAGACTTTTACTGATATTATTAATTGAATGTATTACAATATGTAGCAATATTTGAGGGTAATTATAGATTTTAATTCCAAACAACAAACATTATTTATTTATGTTTACAATTGTAGAATGAAGTAATAAATCAAGAATGAGGAATTGTATTAACCAACTTATGTATTTTATGTGAAACAAATTTTAATGACAATGGCACTTTAAATTTGAGCTGATTCTGTTGATTTGGCCAAAAGTTTATTTAGGATGGTGTAGTAAAAAGTTAGAATGAGTTCTGAAGAAGCCTATGATGGATTAGGTGAAAGCGCTTAACTCTATGTTTTATGTACTACGGATTTTTATGTTTAAATCCTGCACTTTTATGTTTAATTAAAGTTCTGGCAGTCGCTCAGTACTGTGTTTCCTCGTTCTTTGTGAGAGAAGATAGCACAGTACTACTGGTGTTTTGTTTGATGTAAATGACCTGAGACGTACCTCCCTAGAATATATGAAGAAAGACATCATGGAGCTCTCAGAATGTGTGTCCCAGGCTGGTATGAGACTAGCATTGAGCAGCATTTTACCTACTCCAAGGATGATGCCGCAATATGAACAAAAGATGAATGACTTTAATAACTGGATTAGTTTCTGGTGTCATTCTAAGGGGGTGCAATATTTGTCAGCATGGAAAGAGATGGCCAACAGACCATGCTGCTTTGCCAGGGATGGTTGGCACCTCTCCCCTCTAGGTTTTCAAATATTAGCTAAAACACGGTCTTCCCCCATAGTGCCTTTTTTAGGCAATGCCAAACTGAAAGTACTTCTGACATAACAAATGAAAACCAAGAAAATGTAAAGGTATTACTGCTCAATGCTAGGTGTCTAAACAAAAAACTCCACTCCCTAGAAGCTGTCTTCACCCTAGAGAATGCTGATGTGTGTGTGTCACTGAGACATGGTTTAAAGCCACAGAGAGCACACCAACAGTGCAAGGTTGTAATGCCTTCCACACATTTAGACCAGCTACTACACAAACAGGGACTAAAGGTGGAGGTGTTTCAATTTACATCAAAAATAAATATTCCTCAAGGCTGGTCAAACAGGACAATGCACGTGAGCTACTCCATGTTCAAATTACCATAACCAAAAGCCAATACCACTTTCTTGCAAGCTATAGGTCCCCCTCTATGACCCAGGAAACCCATACCATGTATTTAAACTTATTGGAAACACTCACCATCTAACCCACTACTATATTCATGGATTACTTTAATTATCCCACCATTAACTGGGAAACCTATATGACAACAAACATACAGACACAGAGATTCCTGGATTTTGCACACAGAAACTCCCTGGACCAGACTGTCAATACATCAACCAGGGTGCTACCATACTGGATCTGGTCCTCACTAATATGGGAGAGTGTTGCATTACCCCTAGTGTAATGTCTTCTCTGCTAAGGTCAGACCACAAACCGGTCTCCTTTTAAGTAAAAATAAAACCTGGAACCCCAGTAAACTCAGGAATACTCAGGAACTGGCTAACTTCCTGCTATTAAGTGATAACCTGGAAAAACGTGAAGCCTCCATAAACCCTGAGAACACTTGCCTATGCAGAACTGTTCACAGAAACCTTATGCAAGCATGTTAGTAGCTGCATAGAGACGGTTGTACCCACCAGGAAGAAGTACAGAACTAATTCAAAAAACAAGCCACCCTGGTGGAATCACAAAATCAATAAGCTGCACAACAGAAGGAAAAAAGTCATGGCAAAAATTAGGAGGTGCAGCACCCAGCAGGATAAAAGCACTCAAACTAAACAAACAACTTAGAGGATAAATAAAGTCTAGCAAAGCCATATTTGAGGTAAATTTAGCCTCCCAGGCCAAGGACAACCACAAGGCATTCTTTAGTAACCACAGTGTAAATGGAGCCACCTATACTGAGCCAGAAGATATAGCAAACCTACTGGCCAACAAATTCAGCTCCAACTTTACCCTCTCCCTCCCTTCAACCTTCCCTCAGGAAATTCCATCAAATAAAACTCCCCCTGCTATCACTAGGGAACTGGTCCTTAATGCTCTCTCTACTGCCAAGAACCCTGCATCAGTAGACCCAGACAATATCCCAGGATACCTTCTAAATAACATGAAACATGACCTATCAGGCCCTCTGGAATTGCTATTTAACTGCAGCCTCCAAACAGGCTTTGTGCCTCATGAATGAAGAAAAGCAACAGCCATCCCTCTGCACAAAAATGTGCCACCTACAGACTCTGGAAACTACAAACCCATAAGTCTCACTAGTCTTATATGCAAAGCCATGGAAAGAATCATAATGAAAATGATCAGTAATGATATAGTAAACCTCCAGACACTGGACCCAACCCAGTTTGGTTTCATCAAGGACAGGTCATGCCTGCTCAACCAAGTGGACTTCTTTGAGAAGGTCACCAAAGCAATGCATGAGGGCAAAATAGTTCACACCGTCTACCTTGACCTGGCCAAGGCATTTGACACGATACCCCACTTAACAGGTTAGGTACAAACCCATATGTCACCCGGTGGATAGCTAACTGGCTTACAGACAGGACACTGGAAGTTAAAATTGGGGAGTCCAATTCTACAAAGAGGTCTGTCACAAGTAGAATGCCTCAGGGAGCAGTCCTTGGACCATTCCTTTTTGGCAATTACTTTTCTGAAGTCAAGGCCAATGTCAGTGGTCTATAGCAGACTAAATTTGCAGATGATTGCAATTTAGGAGTCGTCATTGAATCCCACACTGACACAAACGTTCTCCAGGAAGGGTTAACACAGACAAACAACTGGTGTCAGAGCCATGGACTAAAGTTAAATGCCATGAAATGCACAATTGTATCGTTCAGAAAGTCATCCATCCCTGGTAACTATCATACTGACAGTACAGTAGGTAAACACAAACTAAAGCACTACATCCTCTTATACTCCTTCAAAGCACTTGCTCCCTATTGGATGTCCTTTGTGGTTCACTGTTGCAGTCATGACTGTAGGGTTCTTCCTGCCAGCAGCAGCCCCCGATCGGCCAGAGAACCAAAGTCTGGATCAGGCGTCAGCTGAGGTCACATTTATCCTGACATCAATGCGCCAGAAGGTATAAAGACCTCAGCTGACATAATTTCCCCAGTCTTTCTAGCCGCGCGGTGCCCTTTGCAGTTCACTGATGCTGGTCGGCCTGTTCCTGTTTGTTTTTGGATTTAATCCCAGGATTTTCATTTTATAAGATAAGTACCCCGTTGGGGAGGTCTTTTTCTTGCTCCAGTCAGATGTCAGAAAAAGTTAATAATTGTATTTCTTGTGGGAAGCAAATACCTCATAGGGATTTTCACTCTTACTGTATTCCCTGCCTGGGTCCTGACCACGACGTTGCTAATTGTGCGTTTTGTGCTAGATTTAATCAGCGTACTATTAGGCATAGATATAACTTTGCCTTTTACTATTTTGGAAAAAGGTTTAATTATAACATGTCTTCAGATTCTTTTCCGGCTTCTGGGGTGTGTAAGAGGCGCAAGGATGCAGACAGGCCTCCAAGGTCCACAGCAATGGATGTTACTCAGTTATTGCCAGTTGCTGGTTCATCAGTCATCAGTGAGGCACCTTTGCAGCCCCTGTCGTCCACCTCTTTTGAACCAATTGCCTGTACCAACTCCGGTGTGGAGCTGATGGGGTCTTCAGAATTGCCAGGGACTGGACTCCCTCAGTTGGGTCTGGAGCCGGTAGGCAGGTACCGGCTTCTGAGGGAGTTCTCAGGCCTTCGCAGCTTCCTGTAAATGTGGATTCAGTTTTTCATTCAAAGACAAAGTCTAAGGCTCCAGCTAAAGTGAAATGGCAAGCACAGGCACCTTTTGATCAGGGTCCTAGGCCTCAGAGGCAGATGCTTAGGATGGCTGAAGATCTCTTAACTTTGATCAGGGGTTCACATCCCCCTCCTGACAAGAAGCCTAGATTACAGTCCGATTATGATTCTTCAGACCAAATTTCTGTTTCTTCTGCTTCTTCCCTTGAGCAGGATTATTATTTTCCTCCTTATGAGGATTCTGATGCTGAAGATTTCTTTCCTTCAGCTTCTCCTCCTGAGGATTATTCTTTTGGTGAAACTTTGCATGATATGAGGTTTGCATTTTCACTGGGAAGGGCAGGAATTCTCTGAATCCACGAAAAGGCTTAAGGATTTTCTTCTTCTCCCACAGCATAGGCCTCTGGCTATTCCCCCTGTATTGGACATTGTGGATGATGTTTTTTCGGAAGCTTCTCTCTCTCCTGATTCTTTTCCCCCTGCTCCGGTCAAACCGGATAGGTATTATAGGGTTCCAGATTCTCACAAGTTTCTTTTTAAGAATCTTTCACCTGATCCAGAAACAATTTCTCAGGGTCCTAAGGATGTTAAAGTGGCCTCTGCTAGAAATCCTATTCCCTCTGACAGAGTCCAGGGTTTTGGAGAGATGGGATAAAAAAATTTATACTTCTGCTATATTGTCTATTAGGGCTTTGAACTGTCAATTTCATATGCTGAAGTATCAGCAATACCTTTTGTCTGTATTTAAACAAAAGATGTCAGCTGTTTCTATAGGTGCGGATTATCAGGAGTTACAGGATTTATTGCATGCTATTGAACAGGTGGGAAAACATACCCTGCATTGTGGTTTTGATTCTTTGGAAGCTTCTTGTCGGGCTGCAACAACTGGCGCAGTTATTAGAAGACATGCTTGGTTAAATGAACAAAGCTTGCCGGATCAGGTTAAAGCCAAACTTTTGGATGCCCCTTTGCAGCACGATATTCTGTTTGGGTCCAAAGCTGAAGGGGTATTAAAGAAAATGGAGGACAAAGCCAAATCTATGCAGACGGTTAAGGATTTTCTACAGGTGCAACCTCCTAGATTTAGCAGACACTTGCCAGCTAAACCTTGGTCCTTTCCGGGCTCGGACAGGTCTCAGAGAAGCAGATTCAGGTGTTCCAGAGGTAGGGGACAGGCACAGACCCATTTTAGGAATAGGCAGTGGAGTGCCCCCCTCTCCCAAGGGAGGTGAAGATAAGTCTCAACCCTACCAAAAACAGTCTTTATGACTCTCCCTTTCTGGTTCCAGGGGCTCCTCTCCTGGAAGCACCTTTGGGAGGAAGGATTTCTCTTTTTTATCAAAATTGGAGCCACATAACTCGGGACAAATGGGTTCTGGACATAGTCTCAAGAGGTTACAGATTTCATTTCCACACCTTGCCAAAATTGAACGGTTGGCCAGATCTGCCAAATCATCAGTGGGCAGAGGCGCAACGGCAGGTTCAGTCCCTCCTGGCTTTGAGGGTCATAGAATTGGTACCAAATTTAGAAATAGGACAAGGTTTTTATTCCAGACTTTTCCTGGTTCCCAGGAAGGAAAATTCATGGAGACCAATCCTGGACCTTTCTGTACTAAACACCTTCCTAGATATACCAAAATTCAAGATGCTCACTCTGCAGCAGCTGCTGCCTATGTTGGACAAGAACGCTTGGATGTTGACTTTGGACTTAAAAGAAGCTTACCTGCATATTCCTTTAAGGCAAGAGTGCAGAAGGTATCTGCGTTTCAAAGCGGGTTAGAAGCATTACCAGTTCTCTGTGCTGCCCTTTGGCTTATCTACTGCACCCAGGGTCTTTACAAAGTGCCTGGCGCCAGTAATGGCATTTTTCAGACAGAAGGGGATTCAAATATACCCTTATCTGGACGACTGTCTTATTCAAGCGGACGACAAAGACACTCTACTTCAGCATCTAGCTTTTGTGCAGCATCTTCTTCAGTACCTCGGTTTCACAGTGAATCTAAAGAAATCAAATCTGGTACCCACACAACAGATTACTTTCCTGGGTGATCTTCTGAGTACTACAACCCAGATGGCTTCCTTGACACCAGACAAAAAAGTGCAACTGGCTTCTTCTTTCCGACACCTGGCTTCAATGAAGCAGCTGACTGCAAGAAAAATTCTGCAGGCTTTGGGTTACATGGCTTCCTGCATTCTACTAATACCATATGCAGGACTGCATATGAGGAAACTGCAGTGGTACCTCAAGAGTGTATGGTCTCAGCATTACCACAGTTTGGAAACAGTGATCACGATTTTGCCCTGTTTCCAGCAAGAGTTTCTTTGGTGGGCCGAAGCCTGTCTACAGTACAAGGGGAAGCCTTTTTGTCCTCCACCGACCAACCAAGTTCTGACAACGGATGCTTCAGATTATGCCTGGGGAGCCCACATGCACGGGAGATGTCTTCAGGGTGTTTGGACAAAGGAGCAAACACACCTGCACATAAATTTGAAGGAGATGCTAGCTGTACAGAATGCCCTGATAGCCTTCAGGGACCTTCTTCTACCAGGACAATTGTTGATACAGACAGACAACACTACAGTGATGTGGTACATAAACAGGTAGGGGGGCTCTCATTCTTACCCCCTGTGCAGATTTGCCATGACTCTATGGTACACTGCTCTGACCTGCAGTGTCGACTTACAAACATTCCTGCCAGGAAAAGACAACACTGTGGCAGACACATTTCAGATCCATACGAATGGATGTTGGATGTTCGGATATTCAGGATGAGTATAAAGGCGTGAGGATGTCCGGACATAGATCTCTTTGCATCCACTCAGAATCATCAACTTCCGACATTCTGCACAAGGACCTACCACAAACTAGCATGGAAAGTGGATGCCCTCTCATTCAGTTGGAAACACCTATCAGTATATGCTTTTTCTTCTTTTCCTCTTCTACCTCGGGTGCTTCTGAAGATAAAACAGGACAGACCGCAAATGATTTTACTGGCTCCCAATTGGCCTCGGCAATTCTGGTATTCCACTCTGATGAACCTGGTTCAGGAGCCTCCCTGGATTCTGCCTCAAATCCCTCATCTACTGTCTCAACGGGATGGCCGGATACTGCACAGTCATGTCAAAACTCTGAATCTAGCTGCCTGGCGGATCCAGGGTCTGTAAACACCTCTACCCTTTCCAAACAGGTTATGGATGTAATCTTTGAAGCTAGACGGCCCAGCACTAGAAAATCTTATGTGGGTAAATGGAAAAGATGTTGCTCCTGGAATCAAGTCCAGGGTGGTGATTCTGCTGTTCCGAACATTCCTCTGATTTTACAGTATCTGACAGAGTTGTTACATACGGGCCTATCTTTTTCGTCTGTTAAGCTTCATGCTTCTGCTATTTCTGCACATTACAATACGGATCCTCTGATTTTTTCGCATCCATTACTTAAACAATTTCTTAGAGGGGGTAAGAATATTCGGCCCCCTATGAGGGCTCCTGTTCCCACTTGGGATCTTAACTATGTTTTGGAGAAATTGACCTTGTCTCCTTTTGAACCTGCAGCTCCCACGGATTTGAAATTTTTGTCTTGGAAAACTGCTTTTCTTTTGGCTATTACCTCTGCTAGAAGAATTTCAGAATTGCAAGCACTCATGGCTGTGGAACCCTTCCTTGTTTTTCATCAGGACAGGGTATCTCTATGGACTAATCCCACCTTTATTACACAAACTCCACTCCACACACCTTCAGATAGAAACAACTCTGATCCAAAACAATACCAAAACAGCAAAATCTTCAGAAGTCAGGAACAGGAACCAAAGTCAAATCCAAAAGCAAACTCTTTATTCTCCAGCGCCTCGGTGTAACCACCTTTCAAGAGTAGGTGAAAGGTGGTTACACAGAGGCGCTGGAGAATAAAGAGTTTGCTTTTGGATTTGACTTTGGTTCCTGTTTTTCGATTCCTGACTTCTGAAGATTTTGCTGTTTTGGTATTGTTTTGGATCAGAGTTGTTTCTATCTAATCCCACCTTTATGCCCAAGGTGGTTTTGGCAGTGGCCTTGAATCAGTCTATTCATTTGCCTACCTTTTATCCTAATCCTCAAAGTGAGGAAGAAAGTCTTTTGCACTCTTTAGATGTGCACAGGCAGCTTTGTTTATACCTGGACAGGACCAAGATATTCCAGAAATCTGATCAGTTGTTTGTTGCTTATGCTCCTACTGTTCAAGGGAAAGCAATCATTAAGCAAACTATTTCCAAGTGGCTTGCTCATTGCATCAAGTTCTGTTACTCTTATCATGGTAATCCAGTTCCTGTTAATGTTAGGACTCATTCTACCCGGGCTACTGCTACTTCAGCAGCTTTTCTTTGTGGGGTTCCTACCAAGGATATTTTGGAGGCTGCTACTTGGAGTTCTGTACATACATTTTCTAAGCATTACAACCTCCCTCTCTATTCTAAATCCAGGGCTGGTTTTGCAAGGTTTTGTGACCGCTCCCTCTGTTTCTCCTCCAGCCACCCTTTCTTAGCTTTGGGACTCAACCCTACAGTCATGACTGCAACAGTGAACCACGAAGGACATAGTACAGTTGTGTACTCTTACCATAAATGTAGATGTTCGAGTGTCTTCACTGTTGCAGTCTGGGTTACCCTCCCTCCTACCCCCACTTTTGTTTTTTCTTTGAGTATTATCTGTTATGAGGTATTTTGGCTGATGAGCCTGTCGGGCGCTAGGATCCACCACATAACACAAGCACTCAGGTCACTCCAAGGCAAGTACAAATATGACTCCGTCATTGTCCATGCTGGTGTGAATAACCTGAGACGTACCTCCCTGGACTACATGAAAAGAGACATAAAGGAGCTCTCTGAGCATGTAGCCCAGGCCGGTATGACCCTGACCTTGAGTAGCATCTTACCCTCACCAAGAATGATGCCACAATATGAAGACAAGATGATCAATTTCAACAATTAGCTTAAGTATTGGTGTCATTCAAAGGGGATCCAATGCCTGTCAGCCTGGGATGACATGCTCGACAAGCCACGATGCTTCGCTAGGGACGGCTTGCACCTGTCACCCTGGGCTTTCGGATATTGGCAAAGGCTCTTGCTACCCCATAGTGCCTTTTTTAGGCAAGGCTCAAAAGACAAACCCACCTCCATAGGTATCACAAGGGATAAGAAACTAAGAGTAATGCTACTCAACGCCAGAAGTCTAAACCTCAAGATGCACGCACTTGAAATTCTCCTTAGCATGGAGAACATCGATATCTGTGCAGTAACAGAAACCTGGTTCAAGGCTCCCAAGAGCACCCCAGCACTACCAGGTTATACCTCATACCATGCTTTTTGGCCACAAAATGTGGACCGAACCACAAAAGGAGGGGGAGTATCAATATTTGTCAAAGATACCCACACCTCCAGGTTGGTGGCACAGCACGAAGCATCAGAGACTATCCATGTGCAACTAATAGTGGGTAAAACTGCCTTCCAGTTTATAGCCTGCTACAGACCACCCTCCCAAACCCAGGAACCCCACTCGGCCTTCCTGAGAACACTGGAAAATATGAAGGTCTCTCCAAACACCATTATATTGGGCGACTTCAATTACCCAAACATAGACTGGGAGCATTACTCTAGCTCCAACACCCTAGCCCAAAGGTTCCTAGAATTTATAAACTCAAATGCTATGGAACAACTTGTTACCACTCCCACAAGAGGGGAAAACATACTGGACCTGATCATCACCAACATGGGGACTCTATGCTCCAGACCAGAAGTGTATCCCTCATTGGTAAGATCAGACCATAAACTAATCTCACTGGATATTCACATCCTGATTCCACCCTCTGTCCTGAAAACCACAGTGAAAAACTTCTCTAATGCAAATTTCACACTCCTCAAAACCGAGGTGGAATCCTTCAAAGCCCCCGGGCCTGTGGAAAATACGGCCCAGACCGCAGAATCCTTTATAAACGCATTCTATGAACACCTTCAGGAATGCATGGATCATGCAATCCCAAATAAAACCAAGTCCCAATCCTCCAAAGGCAGACGTCCTGTCTGGTGGACCCCAGCCATAAACAAACTATACAATAGAAGGAGGAAGCTACTACATGATAGAGCAAAATCCCAAAAAGGGAAGGCATCTCTGATCAGTATTAGCAAAAAACTATGGGCACTCATAAAATCTTCTAAGGCCAGCTTCGAGAGAAAAATTTCACAGGACACTAAAGCTAATCACAAGGCTTTCTTTAGTTATGTTAGGAACCTGTGTGGGAATTCCCAGATATGCTCAGAATTAGTCCAAAATGACAAAAAATACACTGAACCCACAGACATTGCCAACATCCTAGCTGACAGGTTTAGGACAAACTTCTCCCCCCCCTCCCCACCAAAAGGGCAAATATCTATCCCAGCAGAGTGCTGCCCCCCTGACATCTCAGATGCTCAGGTAAGAGCTGCCCTCTCCAAAGCAAAAAACACAGCATCAATGGGACCAGACGGTGTCCCGGGCTGCATCCTACATGAACTCCAAGAAGAGCTAAACCCAAACATAAAACTACTGTTCAATCTCAGCCTTACTACAGGATATGTACCCAAAAAGTGGCGTACAGCAACAGTGGTCCCTCTCCACAAAGGTGGTGCCTCAACGGATCCTGGAAACTATCGCCCCATAAGCCTGACTAGCTTGGTCTGCAAAGCTATGGAAAGGATCATCATGGACCTCATAAATAAAGATATTGGGGACCTACAGACACTGGATCCTACCCAGTTTGGCTTTGTTAAGGGCAGATTCTGCCTCTTAAACCTGGTTGATTTCTTTGAAACAGTCACTAAGGCCATTGACGAGGGGAAGGTGGTCCACACAGCCTACCTGGACCTCGCAAAAGCCTTCGATACAATACCCCACTCAGGCATCATAGATAAGCTCACCAGCTTAAATATAAACCCCTATGTCACTAGATGGATTGCAAACTGGCTCAAGGACAGAACCCACATGGTTAGAATTGCTGGAGCCATGTCAGACTCCAAACCAGTTACAAGTGGCGTCCCACAAGGCTCAGTCCTGGGACCTCTCTTGTTCGGTATATATTTCTCGAAGGTACAGGCCAACACGGAAGGACTGTGGCTGACCAAGTTTGCAGATGACTGCAAACTGGGCGCCATAATCGACACTCCAGCCGACACAAGCATCCTACAAAAGGGCCTCATAGAAACAGACAACTGGTGCCAGAGCCATGGCCTCAAGCTAAACGCCAAAAAGTTTATAGTCATCCCCTTTGGCAAAAACAAAGTGCCCACAAATTACCACATAGGTGGTAATACATTAAGTACAGAAGAAGTAATTAGGGACCTGGGGACCCAATTTGATAGCAATCTCTCATTTGACAACCACGTGGCCAAAGTGGTTAGAAAAACATTTTATATAGCCAACCTAATCATGAAGGGATTCACATCTAGATCAGGGGAGGTCATCGTGCCTCTTTACTCATCCCTCATCAGGCCCATAATTGAGTACAATGCCCCTTTTGGAATGTACCTTACCAGACACCTGCAGCAACTGGAAAGACCCCAAAAGTACCTCACCAAAAGGATCAAAGGGCTCAAACAGATGCCATATGCTGCCCGGTTAAAGAAACTCCAGCTCTACTCAGTGGCATACCGCCTGCTCAGAGGCGATCTGTGCCTGACATATAAAGCCATGTCCAACCCGGAATTAATGGACATGCTGCACCTCAGAAAATCCAAATCCCATCGAGCTACGCTCGAGACTTGAACCTCAGCACTGAAATAAATAGGACATGCTGGAGGGACAGATTCATAACCCAGAGGCTCCCTTCACTCTGAAATAAAATCCCAGTCCAGGTTAGGCAGAGTCCCTCATTGACTCTCTTCAAGAGGAATCTTGATGAGTGGATGGGAGATCGTAGGTTTACCCCGGGTATCACTTTTGTGTCACTGTTAGACAGAGGCACAGTATACTAACCTCGAAAAAGGGCATAGCAAAATTATTTTAAAATGGGTGGCGAAAGCCAAACACACTCTGGCTAGGCTTATAAATGCCCTAGGGCAGATAGTCTAGTATGAACCTATGAACCTATGTGCAACTTGATATACATGCATCGATAATTTTCTGGTGTATCTACTCTTTTGCCTGACAGTTTAAGTTTTTCCTAGCATAACTTCTTTATTAAAATATATTCAATTTCTATTTTTTCTCTATATATTGTTGATATACTACTAGCATTCTGACAAAACCCCAGCACTTTTACCAGCAGTTTCTCTCCTAATAACTCACTGAGCTGATTTTTTTTTTCTGATTTTCTATAACACGTACTTTGTTGCTTTCAGGCCGGGATCCCACTTTATTTCATCCTCACTTTGCTTGTGCTCACTACTCTCCTCTCCTCTTCCCTACCCCAATTCCCATGTTCTCCCAGCTGGTCTATAATCTTCCTGTCTCTCCTTCTACCCCCAAACAACCAATAATCAAATATCTCCACCCAGCTAAGTTCATAATACCCACTTACACACCCTACAAGTTACTTACCTCTATATCCTAGACTTTTTTCCTCCTCCTCTTCTCTGTATTGAACAATAATTCTCTACCAACTTTCCTTGTGACATCACCCACTTATAACCATTCATCCACTTAACAACTAAGCTCCCTACTCAGCACAATCACATTTAAACAATTTCATTCTAATCTCCTACCATCATCTAACTCTACCACTCACCTACATTTCTTCTATAATCAATCCCTATCGCCTTCCTCTACAATTGCCCCACTACATTAATGATTTCACCAGTATTCATACTCCTAGCCCATCTCACATTCCCTCACTCCACATACAAATTCATTTTCACCATCCACAAATAACCTTGCAAATACCACATAATCCAAATCACAATTTCTTCACAATAACAGCCTCTCTTTACCCCACTCTGTCTTTACTCCTCTGTATGCAAAATTTACTCCAGATTAACCCCAGCATACAGAAGCTAACACCAAAACAAGCACAACAGTGTAAGTAAACATACCATGACAGTAGATGTTCACATGATCACTGCTGCAGTAGCCTAACCTACATGGGTTGTATCCCACATAAGATACAACTGCTGGCAAAGCTTCTAAAGCTTCAGTGCACCTTCCATATGCCCAAATTGTCAACTCAGCGCAAGCTAAGCTGACAAAAATTCAGGTTTGGGTGCCAAGCCCATCACAGCTTTCATGCCAACAGAGAGAGAGGGAAACTAAAGCCCTGAGATGACAATGCTAGGAAAATAAAAATAAATTTCCTCACTATGGCAAAAAAATTATACAAAAAAAATAAGGAGGATGGAGGAAGGGAGCTGTTACTGTAGCAATGATCATTCTAACATCTACAGTTATGGTAAGTTTACTTACATGACTGTACTCTATTTTATTTATTTTATTTATTTAACATTTGTTTACCGGGAAAGTCTGACTTGGAATGAGCCAATTTTCAGTGGAGACCCAGGGAGAAATGCTCCAGATGCATGTCTTTGTAACATGGAAAGAAATTGGAGTGCCCGGAGGAAACCCACATGAATGCAGGGAAGACATACAGACTCTGCACAGTAGGCACCCCAGCCAAGACTTGAACCAGAGAACCTCTTTCTGTGAGGTGACAACATAAACCTCCATACCACTGCGCCGTCTATTCATCATTATAAATCACTACTGCAGTAGCCTAAGCTATAAGGCTAGATTATCATATCTTAGAATAATTGGGAAGAGGAAGGAGAATGGTCCTAGGAAACCCTTCTGAGCCCTGGAGAAGCTATTTTATACTGCTTTGAAAAAGTATGCACAGAGGATCAAATTGCTGTTTCTAGAATAATGCCAGAATCCAAACCTTTCAAAAAGCCATATATGAAGCCAAGGTCCTATTAGTGTGAGCCTTGACCCTGCCTGGAATAGCTTTGTTTCAGTGGTAATAGCCTAAGACAAACATTTGGAAACAGTCTGTTTTGACACAAACTGTCTTATTTTCTTACCTTCACAAGAAGTAAACAACTGGTCAGATGTTCTGAAAGATTTTGTTCTGTCAAGATAACACTTGAGTTGTCTGTTGACATCCAAGTTATAGTATATTCTTTCTCTCTAATTGTAAGTTCTGGAAAGAAGACAGGGAGATAGATAGAGTGGCTTAAGGTAAACTTGGATACCATTTTAGGCATAAAATAACAATTTTTCTCAAAGAAACCCTATATATGTGGAAAATGAGATCAGGCTAACCCACCGTAACAACTTCCAACTCACACACTCTTCTTCCAGAAGTCTGAGCAATGAGTAGGACTGCTTTTAATATCAAGAACCTCAAGTCATCTTGATGAGTTGGTTCAAATGAAGTGTTAGTTTTTACAAAACAAAATTAAGATCCCAAGGAGGAGCCACTAGTTTTCTTGAAGACTTCTTTTGTAGAACTCTTTTCAAAAACATTTTGATACGAGAATATGAGACTACATTAAAAGAGGGGGGATCTATGAAAAGACATGATGAAATAGCTTACAAATAAACCTTGCTTGAGGAGCAAGACAGGCCATAGCATAATAACTCGCAGAAATATTGTAAAAACAAAGAAATGTTAGCTCTGAGTGCGCTGTTTTTTTTTTTTTTCACCAACTAGGAGGCTTTATTGCCTCCATCAATACCTATTGCATGTTCTCAGAAAAAAATATGCCTAAAAGGTATTAAAAATCTGTCATACAGGCAGTCAGTTGCAGTTGCTTGGGATCAGGATGTATCAAGTACCCCTGATCTTGTAAAGCAAGTCTTTGAAAAAGCTTGTCATAATTGTCCCTGGCCATTTCCAAATGAAGGGGGGGACCACTGCTGCCTGATCCAGAAGGGAGTCACCACAACGATCTTTGGGGGAGTCCTTATGAGTCTTCAGAAGTAACCTGGAAATCAGTGGAAGGGTGAAAAAGCATACATGAACTTTCCTGTTCAGGGAAAGGAAAAGGCATCTGTCTACGAGGCCTTCGTGCATGGAGTTCTTGAACAGAATGTTGTCAGTTGATTGCTTAGAGAAGTGGCAAAAAAATCTACTTGAGGTGTTCCCACAGATGAATCAAATCTTGGAAGATCCCCTGATTCAGCTACAATTTGTGAGGGTCTGCTCTGGCCTTGCTCAGTTTGTCTGTTTCATAGTTTTGCTCTGACAGAATATAAGATGCCTGTACAGTGAGATTGTGCTGTAAAGCTATAGCCCATGCCAGCATGGGTAGTCTACACTGGGGGGTAAGATCTGGTTTCCCCTTGCTTATTTAGGTTCATAGGTTCATACTAGGCTATCTGCCCTAGGGCATTTATAAGCCTAGCCAGAGTGTGTTTGGCTTTCGCCACCCATTTTAAATTAATTTTGCTATGCCTTTTTTTGAGGTTAGTATACTGTGCCTCTGTCTAACAGTGACACAGAAGTGATAGCCGGGGTAAACCTACGATCTCCCATCCACTCATCAAGATTCCTCTTGAAGAGAGTCAATGTGGGACTCTGCCTAACCTGGACTGGGATTTTATTCCAGAGTGAAGGGAGCCTCTGGGTTATGAATCTGTCCCTCCAGCATGTCCTATTTATTTCAGTGCTGAGGTTCAAGTCTCTCGAAGCGTAGCTCGATGGGATTTGGATTTTCTGAGGTGCAGCATATCCATTAATTCCGGGTTGGACATGGCTTTATCGTCAGGCACAGATCGCCTCTGAGCAGGTGGTATGCCACTGAGTAGAGCTGGAGTTTCTTTAACCGGGCAGCATATGGCATCTGTTTGAGCCCTTTGATCCTCTTGGTGAGGTACTTTTGGGGTCTTTCCAGTTGCTGCAGGTGTCTGGTAAGGTACATCCCAAAAGGGGCATTGTACTCAATTATGGGCCTGATGAGGGATGAGTAAAGAGGTACGATGACTTCCCCTGATCTAGATGTGAATCCCTTCATGATTAGGTGGGCTATATAAAATGTTTTTCTAACCACTTTGGCCACGTGGATGTCAAATGAGAGATTGCTATCAAGTTGGGTCCCCAGGTCCCTAATGACTTCTTCTGTACTTAATGGATTACCACCTATGTGGTAATTTGTGGGCACTTTGTTTTTGCCAAAGGGGATGACTATACACTTTTTGGCATTTAGCTTGAGGCCATGGCTCTGGCACCAGTTGTCTGTTTCTATGAGGCCCTTTTGGAGGATGCTTGTGTCAGCTGGAGAGTTGATTATGGCGCCCAGTTTGCAGTCATCTGCGAACTTGGTCAGCCACAGTCCTTCCGTGTTGGCCTGTACCTCCGAGAAATATATACCGAACAAGAGAAGTCCCAGGACTGAGCCTTGTGGGACGCCACTTGTAACTGGTTTGGAGTCTGACATGGCTCCAGCAATTCTAACCATGTGGGTTCTGTCCTTGAGCCAGTTTGCAACCCATCTAGTGACATAGGGGTTTATATTTAAGCTGGTGAGCTTATCTATAATGCCCGAGTGGGGTATTGTATCGAAGGCTTTTGCGAGGTCCATGTAGGCTGTGTGGACCACCTTCCCCTCGTCAATGGCCTTGGTGACTGTTTCAAAGAAATCGACCAGGTTTAAGAGGCAGGATCTGCCCTTAACAAAGCCATACTGGGTAGGATCCAGTGTCTGTAGGTCCCCAATATCTTTATTTATGAGGTCCATGATGATCCTTTCCATAGCTTTGCAGACCAAGCTAGTCAGGCTTATGGGGCGATAGTTTCCAGGATCCGTTGAGGCACCACCTTTGTGGAGAGGGACCACTGTTGCTGTACGCCACTCTTTGGGTACATATCCTGTAGTAAGGCTAAGATTGAACAGTAGTTTTATGTTTGGGTTTAGCTCTTCTTGGAGTTCATGTAGGACGGCCCGGGACACCATCTGGTCCCATTGATGCTGTGTTTTTGCTTTGGAGAGGCGGCTCTTACCTGAGCATCTGAGTTGTCGGGGGCAGCACTCTGTTGGGATAGATATTTGCCCTTTTGCTGGGGAGAGGGGGGAGATGTTTGCACTGAACCTGTCAGCTAGGATGTTGGCAATGTCTGTGGGCTCGGTGTATTTTTTGTCATTTTGGACTAATTCTGAGCATATCTGGGAATTCCCACCCAGGTTCCTAACATAACTAAAGAAAGCCTTGTGATTATCCTTAGTGTCCTGCGCAATTTTTCTCAAGCTGGCCTTAGACGATTTTATGAGTGCCCGTAGTTTTTTGCTAATACTGATCAGAGATGCCTTCCCTTTTTGGGATTTTGCTCTATCATGTAGTAGCTTCCTCCTTATATTGTATAGTTTGTTTATGGCTGGGGTCCACCAGACAGGATGTCTGCCTTTGGAGGATTGGGTCTTGGTTTTATTTGGGATTGCATGATCCATGCATTCCTGAAGGTGTTCATAGAATGTGTTTATAAAGGATTCTGCGGTCTGGGCCGTATTTTCCACAGACCCGGGGGCTTTGAAGGATTTCGCCTCGGTTTTGAGGCGTGTGAAATTTGCTTTAGAGAAGTTTTTCACTGTGGTTTTCTGGGCAGAGGGTGGGGTCGGGATGTGAATATCCAGTGAGATTAGTTTAGGGTCTGATCTTACCAGTGAGGGATACACTTCTGGTCTGGAGCATAGTGTCCCCATGTTGGTGATGATCAGGTCCAGTATGTTTTCCCCTCTTGTGGGAGTGGTAACAAGTTGTTCCATAGCATATGAGTTTATAAATTCTAGGAACCTTTGGGCTAGGGTGTTGGAGCTAGAGTAATGCTCCCAGTCTATGTTTGGGTAGTTGAAGTCGCCCAATATAATGGTGTTTGGAGAGACCTTCATATTTTCCAGTATTCTCAGGAAGGCCAAGTGGGGCTCCTGTGTTTGGGAGGGTGGTCTGTAGCAGGCTATAAACTGGAAGGCAGTTTTACCCACAGTTAGTTGCACATGGATAGTCTCTGATGCTTCGTGCTGTGCCACCAACCTGGAGGTGTGGGTATCTTTGACGAATATTGATACTCCCCCTCCTTTTGTGGTTCGGTCCAAGTTTTGGGGCCGAAAAGCATGGTATGAGGTATAACCAGGTAGTGCTGGGGTGCTCTCGGGAGCCTTGAACCAGGTTTCTCTTACTGCACAGATATCAATGTTCTCCATGCTAAGGAGAGTTTCGAGTGCGTGCATCTTGAGGTTTAGACTTCTGGCGTTGAGTAGCATTACTCTTAGTTTCTTATCCCTTGTGATACCTATGGAGGTGGGTTTGTCTTTTGAGCCTTGCCTAAAAAAGGCACTATGGGGGTAGCAAGAGCCTTTGCCAATATCCGAAAGCCCAGGGGTGACAGGTGCAAGCCGTCCCTAGCGAAGCATCGTGGCTTGTCGAGCATGTCATCCCAGGCTGACAGGCATTGGATCCCCTTTGAATGACACCAACACTTAAGCCAATTGTTGAAATTGATCATCTTGTCTTCATATTGTGGCATCATTTTTGGTGAGGGTAAGATGCTACTCAAGGTCAGGGTCATACCGGCCTGGGCTACATGCTCAGAGAGCTCCTCTATGTCTCTTTTCATGTAGTCCAGGGAGGTACGTCTCAGGTCATTCACACCAGCATGGACAATGACTGAGTCATATTTGTACTTGCCTTGGAGTGACCTGAGTGCTTGTGTTATGTGGCGGATCCTAGCGCCCGACAAGCAGCTCACCGTGACCTTCTCCTTGTTCAGCCTGGTGAGCAGGACATCAGTGTGCCTGACGATAGAGTCACCTATTACAAGTGTATCAGGTGTGTTGTTTAGCCTTAAGGGCTGTGACTGTTCGGCACACTGGCTTTTTGAGCTATGTGTTGCACGTGTTTTGTTTTGGGGTAGTGGTTGCTTGGGTGTCTGCTTTGGAGGTCTCTGCTGCTTAGGCAGATTTTTATTTATAGCCTCTGAGTATGTTTTTGTGTGTTTATGTGTTTGGTTTGTTGTCGTGGTAGGTCTATGTGAGACTGGAATTGTAGTGAGTGTGGTTTCCTTCTCCTCCTGACTGGTTACGCCAGTACTGAGTTGAGAGAGCTTAGCCTCCAGTTTGGCTATATGGTTGCATCTCTCACATTTGTTGGAATTTATTGGGAGGAGGAGAGGGTTGTCTGTGTACATGAGGCAGTTGTAACATTAAGAAAAAATTAAGCCAGCAACTGGTGAGCCATGGAGAAAAGTAGTTTATTAAGACTACTAAAAACTACTTAAGACTTCATAAAGGCTTAATTCAAACAGACCGGTTTCAGCCTGGGTTTAACCTGGCCTTCTTCAGTGTATTACAGAAAAAAACATGCCAAATAAGAGAAGTCTTATATGGTAAAACAAAACATTTGATTGGCTGACAGAAGACATCACAGTCATTAAACTCATGAATATTCATAATGCAATAGGTAATATTGAGATATCACAAAATATAATTCATAAATATTCATTGAGCCCTGGATTAAACAGGGCACCAAGTCTGGTTATCCATTTCTTTTCTTTTGTATCAAGTTTACTGTGCCAACCAGATTTCTGAGTTCGATCACCAATAAGTTTGTCAATAATAATAAAATGAAATTTGGCTGTTTGGTGTTTTAGTGTGTGTTTGTATAAAGCATTTGTGGTTCTTTTACATTTGATGTCACTCAAGTGCTCTGACATACGTAACCTGAATGGCCTGGAGGTTTGACCAATATAAAAAGAATGGCAGCTACAGCAAGCCATATAAATAGCCCAGTCAGTGTTGCAGTTGGCAAAAAATCGAATGTCATATACTGCACTACTGTTTTTACTGCTGAATTCCTTTGATTTCAAAATATGTTTGCAGTTAATGCAATGACCACAAGGGAAACAGCCAATAAGTTTGTCACCCATAATGGTGGTCTGATACAACTGAGGTAGCATAGAATCAGAATGATGTTTATAATGATTGAAATGTGCTGCTAGGTTTTTTCCTTTTCTGAATGAAAAAGAACATACATTAGAATTAACGTATTAATATTACCATCCGCCTTCAATATATTCCAATTATCCTTGATGATGTCCATAAATCTATTAGTATTTCTGCCAAATGTTGTGGTAAAACGTAATATATTTTTAGACAAAGGTTTCTTCTTATATGTCAATAGATCTTGTCTGCGTAAGCCCAAAGCATGATTTTGGGCCATGGTGACATACCCTGAATTGTAGCCCCTATTTATGAATCTGCGGTATAGATCCTGAGAATGGTGTTTAAAGCTGACCTTATCCGAGCAGTTACGTCTAATTCTGATGAACTGTGATTTGGGAATGTTCCTGGCTATATGTTTTGGATGATAGCTGGAGGCATGGAGTAAGGTGTTGTATTGAGGAAACTTCCTATGTACTTCAGTATTCAAGGTATTATCCTGATTTCTTGTGATCAAAACATCCAAAAACGTTATGGAGTTCTGGTCATATGTAATAGTAAATTGTATTCCCCATTTATTGTCATTTAAGTATTCCATAAATTCACTGAGATACTCAATGTCAGATCTCCACACCATCCAGCAATCATCCAAATATCTCCGCCAGATATCAATCTCAGGCAAAAACAAATTGTGAGTATCATCATAAATCAAAATCACCTCGATGTATGCCATAAATAGATCAGCATATATGGGGGCAAAGGATGCCCCCATTGCTGTACCTTTCATGTGTAAATAACATTCCTTATCATAGAAAAATACATTCTTTGTGAGTACATGCTCGGTGAGATTAATCAAAAAAGTGTTAAAGCCAGGTTGATAGATATTTGACTTGTGAAGCCAATATTCAATGGCATCAAGACCAGCCCATTGAGGGATATTGGTGTATAGTGAGCTTACATCTAGTGTGCAAAACCACCAATTCCCTTCTATCTGCATGTCATTAACAATACTTAAAAATTGGGTGGTATCCTGTAACCTGGATCTAACACAAGAAAGTAAAGGTTTTAAGTGTCTAGTCAGAAATTCAGAAAGTGGCTCAGTAAGTGATCCTATACCCGAAACAATGGGTCTACCTGGTGGATGTAGAGGATCCTTGTGTATCTTTGGCAGAAAATAAATGTATTGTCTAGCAGGATCAGTGATAGTTAGGTGGCTTAAAGTTTTAGTTGTTATTATCCCATTGTCAACCGCAGAATCTAAAAAATTGTCAATTTGTTGTTTGAACATAAAGGTGGGGTCCAGTGGCATTTTGGTGTAATATCGAGCATCACCCAATTGCTTGTGAGCCTCGATATCATAATCATTCCAGTTCATCACCACCACCGCCCCACCTTTATCTGCATGAAGAATAGCAAGTTCTTTATTTTGTGCCAGTTCTCTCAAACAAGACAATTCATTGTCAGTCATATTATTCGGCATGGGTAAACAAGTGTTAGACACAAAATGTAAATCACTAAGTACACTGCATAAAAATAGGTTAACAGAAGGATGCATCGGAGGTATAAATGAGGAGGCATGATATTTAAAAATATCCATTTTTTGCTGTTGTTCTTCCCCTTTATCCTGAAAAAACAACTTTAGGTTAATAAGTCTACAAAATGCAAATAAATCCTGTGCGAAAGTGTCTTCAGGCACAAAAAAGCCAGGTATAAAAGATAAGCCTTTATTCAATAGAGATGTTTGTTCAGGTGTTATTGCAGTACTAGAGATGTTACAAACATTATTAACCACAACATGATTTACTTGTTCGTTAATACTTCCATAAGATTCTGTAGACTATACACCAATATCCCTCATTGGGCTGGTCTTGATGCCATTGAATATTGGCTTCACAAGTCAAATATCTATCAACCTGGCTTTAACACTTTTTTGATTAATCTCACCGAGCATGTACTCACAAAGAATGTATTTTTCTATGATAAGGAATGTTATTTACACATGAAAGGTACAGCAATGGGGGCATCCTTTGCCCCCATATATGCTGATCTATTTATGGCATACATTGAGGAGATTTTGATCTATGATGATACTCACAATTTGTTTTTGCCTGAGATTGATATCTGGCGGAGATATTTGGATGATTGCTGGATGGTGTGGAGATCTGACATTGAGTATCTCAGTGAATTTATGGAATACTTAAATGACAATAAATGGGGAATACAATTTACTATTACATATGACCAGAACTCCATAACGCTTTTGGATGTTTTGATCACAAGAAATCAGGATAATACCTTGAATACTGAAGTACATAGGAAGTTTCCTCAATACAACACCTTACTCCATGCCTCCAGCTATCATCCAAAACATATAGCCAGGAACATTCCCAAATCACAGTTCATTAGAATTAGATGTAACTGCTCGGATGAGGTCAGCTTTAAACACCATTCTCAGGATCTATACCGCAGATTCATAAATAGGGGCTACAATTCAGGGTATGTCACCATGGCCCAAAATCATGCTTTGGGCTTACGCAGACAAGATCTATTGACATATAAGAAGAAACCTTTGTCTAAAAATATATTACGTTTTACCACAACATTTGGCAGAAATACTAATAGATTTATGGACATCATCAAGGATAATTGGAATATATTGAAGGATGGTAATATTAATCGTTAATTCTAATGTATGTTCTTTTCATTCAGAAAAGGAAAAACCTAGCAGCACATTTCAATCATTATAAACATCATTCTGATTCTATGCTACCTCAGTTGTATCAGACCACCATTATGGGTGACAAACTTATTGGCTGTTTCCTTGTGGTCATTGCATTAACTGCAAACATATTTTGAAATCAAAGGAATTCAGCAGTAAAACAGTAGTACAGTATATGACATTCGATTTTTGCCAACTGCAACACTGACTGGGCTATTTATATGGCTTGCTGTAGCTGCCATTCTTTTATATTGGTCAAACCTCCAGGCCATTCAGGTTACGTATGTCAGAGCACTTGAGTGACATCAAATGTAAAAGAACCACAAATGCTTTATACAAACACACACTAAAACACCAAACAGCCAAATTTCATTTTATTATTATTGACAAACTTATTGGTGATCGAACTCAGAAATCTGGTTGGCACAGTAAACTTGATACAAAAGAAAAGAAATGGATAACCAAACTTGGTGCCCTGTTTAATCCAGGGCTCAATGAATATTTATGAATTACATTTTGTGATATCTCAATATTACCTATTGCATTATGAATATTCATGAGTTTAATGACTGTGATGTCTTCTGTCAGCCAATCAAATGTTTTGTTTTACCATATAAGACTTCTCTTATTTGGCATGTTTTTTTCTGTAATACACTGAAGAAGGCCAGGTTAAACCCAGGCCAAAACCGGTCTGTTTGAATTAAGCCTTTATGAAGTCTTAAGTAGTTTTTAGTAGTCTTAATAAACTACTTTTCTCCATGGCTCACCAGTTGCTGGCTTAATTTTTTCTTTTTGCGCTTGTGTCTTGCCGTGCAACTTCCTACGTGCAGGGGAACTTATTTCTGATGCAGTTGTAACATTGCCTCAAGATTCCCAGATTCACCAGCTGGACCAGAGAGGAGATTGACAACTGACCTTTGGACATGCTAGAATAGTATTGGGAATTCCTTTATAATTGAAAAAAAGGGCCAATGGGGAACAAGGTACTCAAGGGGAGTTTGTGGGGGTGTAGTGCTTTTAATTTTTTAGAGCTGACTTATATAATTGCTTTAGTGAGCAAGTGCCAGGTAACTTAAATGCAAAAACGACAAACAGTAACTTTCTTTCAAGTGAAACATGGAAATAAGTACAGTAAGCAATGCAGATATCACTAGGGATCCGCAGAAGTGCTAAAAGGCCGCGTTTTAGGTGGAATTAGCATTTCAGGGAAATAAACAAACAACAAGCATACAAATAAAACTAGATTCAGCAGGCCTGGATCTAGTCTATGCTACAGCAAACAAGGTGTACCAATTTCAGTAAGAAACAGTTAGAATATGCAGGCACTATAAGCCTTTAACCAGAAATTCCCTGCTCAGAAGGGCAAAGTCCAGCCTCTCCTCCCACAAGAGTGCAGACCGCAATCCTTCTTAACATAAAATAACCGGCCTGAAGCCCAAGTGCTTAAACCAGAACTAATACACTTTTAGAATAACAGACACTGAGCTCTCAGTTCCTAACTTAGAAGGATGTAAGCTACCTGTCCTGCCACCACAGTGCAGGCCACAAACCTTCCTAATGTAAAACAACTGGTCTGAATCCCAAGTGCTTAATCCAAAAGACTTAGAAATGATAGCTACACTTTAATCAAGTTACTACCAGCAGTAATAAATACAACTGAATACTTTAAAGAGTGCCTGGATTAGTGCTCAAATTATACAAACAAAGCTAGATTCAGCAGGCCTGGATCTAGTCTATGCTACAGCAAACGAGGTGTACCAATTTCAGTAAGAAGCAGTTCAAATATGCAGGCACTAAAAGCTTTAACCAGAAATTCCCAGCTCAGAAGGACAGAGTCCAGCCTCTCCTCCCACAAGAGTGCAGAATACGAACCCTCTTAATGTAAAATAACTGGCCTCAAGCCCAAGTGCTTAAACCAGAATTAATACACTTTTAGAATAACAGACACTGAGCCCTCAATCAGCAGTTCCCAACTTAGAAGGATGTAAGCTACCTGTTCTGCCACTACAGTGCAGACCACAAACCTTCCTAATGTAAAACTGGTCTGAAGCCCAGGTGCTTAAACTAAAAGGCTTACAATGAGTTACACCAAGCAGTAATAAATACAATCGAGTACTTTTAAGATGACGCAAAAGCAAAATAAAGTAAGAAAAAACACAAATACAGTAAAAGCAGATACATTTTTTTTTTTGGAAAGAGAGAAAGGAGTAGCAGAAACTAAGCTGATTGGCCTTCTCAAATGCTCTCCCTGTACTGGGTAGAATGCGGTAATGACACTAGATTGGGTGGACGGTCCCAGATCAAATTTACACTAGGGGCGGGCAACTGCAAAGCCACCAACTATAAAAACACTATACCAACAGGGAGGGAGGGTGGGAAACAAACTGCAGAAATGTTACTCACAGCTGAAAAGCAGCAGTGAGCCTTTAAATGAAAGTTTTAAACAGCTAAAGGAGCCACTAGAAAAAAAGAGTTTAACTGCAACAAGTTATCATAAACAAACAACCCAACAGATGCTTAATAAGAGTGGACAATTTCCAGTTAATACCTCACACACAGTGAAGCTAGCTGGAAAAAATACACAGTACACAAAGTGCTATAAACAACAAAGAAATAAAGAACAAAATAAACAAAAAACACGATACTTAATGTTATATATTGTAGCTCCGAGTTTGCTGAGTGTCCTTCCTTCGATAAGCTCACTGTAAAATGGCTGAACACTCACAACTGAGCTTCTCAGGTAACAGAAAGTTGAAACCTGAGACAGCTTTTAAGAAAGAAATCTCAAAAGAACCAATGAGGTGCTTAGTCTAAGCTATAGTCCAGGAGACCTCAGTCAGCCAATGACCTCAAACAATTCTCTCTCACTGAAATGCCTGATGGCTTTGGCTAAAACAAGATGTCCCTGAATTATGTGCTCAGACACAGCCTCCACAAACACTAGGCCCAAATACAAGCCTGAATATGGAAATGCTACAAATATCCCCACTACTTAGAACAAACTGCAGAAATGTTACTCACAGCTGAAAAGCAGCAGTGAGCCTTTAAAAGAAAGTTTTAAACAGCTAAAGGAGCCACTAGAAAAAGAGTTTAACTGCAACAAGTTATCATAAACAAACAACCCAACAGATGCTTAATAAGAGTGGACAATTTCCAGTTAATACCTCACACACAGTGAAACTAGCTAGAAAAATACACAGTACACAAAGTGCTATAAACAACAAAGAAATAAAGAACAAAATAAACAAAAACAGGATACTTAATGTTATATATTGTAGCTCCGAGTTTGCTGAGTGTCCTTCCTTCGATAAGCTCACTGTAAAATGGCTGAACACTCACAACTGAGCTTCTTAGGTAACAGAAAGTTGAAACCTGAGACAGCTTTTAAGAAAGAAATCTCAAAAGAACCAATGAGGTGCTTAGTCTAAGCTGTAGTCCAGGAGACCTCAGTCAGCCAATGACCTCAAACAATTCTCTCTCACTGAAATGCCTGATGGCTTTGGCTAAAACAAGATGTCCCTGAATTATGTGCTCAGACACAGCCTCCACAAACACTAGGCCCAAATACAAGCCTGAATATGGAAATGCTACAAATATCCCCACTACTTAGAACAAACTGCAGAAATGTTACTCACAGCTGAAAAGCAGCAGTGAGCCTTTAAAAGAAAGTTTTAAACAGCTAAAGGAGCCACTAGAAAAAAGAGTTTAACTGCAACAAGTTATCATAAACAAACAACCCAACAGATGCTTAATAAGAGTGGACAATTTCCAGTTAATACCTCACACACAGTGAAACTAGCTAGAAAAAATACACAGTACACAAAGTGCTATAAACAACAAAGAAATAAAGAACAAAATAAACAAAAAACAGGATACTTAATGTTATATATTGTAGCTCGAGTTTGCTGAGTGCTGAGTGTATTTCCTTCGATAAGCTCACTGTAAAATGGCTGAACACTCACAACTGAGCTTCTTAGGTAACAGAAAGTTGAAACCTGAGACAGCTTTTAAGAAAGAAATCTCAAAAGAACCAATGAGGTGCTTAGTCTAAGCTATAGTCCAGGAGACCTCAGTCAGCCAATGACCTCAAACAATTCTCTCTCACTGAAATGCCTAATGGCTTTGGCTAAAACAAGATGTCCCTGAATTATGTGCTCAGACACAGCCTCCACAAACACTAGGCCCAAATACAAGCCTGAATATGGAAATGCTACAAATATCCCCACTACTTAGAACAAACTGCAGAAATGTTACTCACAGCTGAAAAGCAGCAGTGAGCCTTTAAATGAAAGTTTTAAACAGCTAAAGGAGCCACTAGAAAAAAGAGTTTAACTGCAACAAGTTATCATAAACAAACAACCCAACAGATGCTTAATAAGAGTGGACAATTTCCAGTTAATACCTCACACACAGTGAAACTAGCTAGAAAAATACACAGTACACAAAGTGCTATAAACAACAAAGAAATAAAGAACAAAATAAACAAAAACAGGATACTTAATGTTATATATTGTAGCTCGAGTTTGCTGAGTGTCCTTCCTTGATAAGCTCACTGTAAAATGGCTGAACACTCACAAGTGAGCTTCTTAGGTAACAGAAAGTTGAAACCTGAGACAGCTTTTAAGAAAGAAATCTCAAAAGAACCAATGAGGTGCTTAGTCTAAGCTGTAGTCCAGGAGACCTCAGTCAGCCAATGACCTCAAACAATTCTCTCTCACTGAAATGCCTGATGGCTTTGGCTAAAACAAGATGTCCCTGAATTATGTGCTCAGACACAGCCTCCACAAACACTAGGCCCAAATACAAGCCTGAATATGGAAATGCTACAAATATCCCCACTACTTAGAACAAACTGCAGAAATGTTACTCACAGCTGAAAAGCAGCAGTGAGCCTTTAAATGAAAGTTTTAAACAGCTAAAGGAGCCACTAGAAAAAAGAGTTTAACTGCAACAAGTTATCATAAACAAACAACCCAACAGATGCTTAATAAGAGTGGACAATTTCCAGTTAATACCTCACACACAGTGAAACTAGCTAGAAAAATACACAGTACACAAAGTGCTATAAACAACAAAGAAATAAAGAACAAAATAAACAAAAACAGGATACTTAATGTTATATATTGTAGCTCGAGTTTGCTGAGTGTCCTTCCTTGATAAGCTCACTGTAAAATGGCTGAACACTCACAACTGAGCTTCTTAGGTAACAGAAAGTTGAAACCTGAGACAGCTTTTAAGAAAGAAATCTCAAAAGAACCAATGAGGTGCTTAGTCTAAGCTGTAGTCCAGGAGACCTCAGTCAGCCAATGACCTCAAACAATTCTCTCTCACTGAAATGCCTGATGGCTTTGGCTAAAACAAGATGTCCCTGAATTATGTGCTCAGACACAGCCTCCACAAACACTAGGCCCAAATACAAGCCTGAATATGGAAATGCTACAAATATCCCCACTACTTAGAACAAACTGCAGAAATGTTACTCACAGCTGAAAAGCAGCAGTGAGCCTTTAAATGAAAGTTTTAAACAGCTAAAGGAGCCACTAGAAAAAAAGAGTTTAACTGCAACAAGTTATCATAAACAAACAACCCAACAGATGCTTAATAAGAGTGGACAATTTCCAGTTAATACCTCACACACAGTGAAACTAGCTAGAAAAATACACAGTACACAAAGTGCTATAAACAACAAAGAAATAAAGAACAAAATAAACAAAAACAGGATACTTAATGTTATATATTGTAGCTCCGAGTTTGCTGAGTGTCCTTCCTTGATAAGCTCACTGTAAAATGGCTGAACACTCACAACTGAGCTTCTTAGGTAACAGAAAGTTGAAACCTGAGACAGCTTTTAAGAAAGAAATCTCAAAAGAACCAATGAGGTGCTTAGTCTAAGCTGTAGTCCAGGAGACCTCAGTCAGCCAATGACCTCAAACAATTCTCTCTCACTGAAATGCCTGATGGCTTTGGCTAAAACAAGATGTCCCTGAATTATGTGCTCAGACACAGCCTCCACAAACACTAGGCCCAAATACAAGCCTGAATATGGAAATGCTACAAATATCCCCACTACTTAGAACAAACTGCAGAAATGTTACTCACAGCTGAAAAGCAGCAGTGAGCCTTTAAATGAAAGTTTTAAACAGCTAAAGGAGCCACTAGAAAAAAGAGTTTAACTGCAACAAGTTATCATTAACAAACAACCCAACAGATGCTTAATAAGAGTGGACAATTTCCAGTTAATACCTCACACACAGTGAAACTAGCTAGAAAAATACACAGTACACAAAGTGCTATAAACAACAAAGAAATAAAGAACAAAATAAACAAAAAACAGGATACTTAGTGTTATATATTATAGCTCTGAGTTTGCTGAGTGTCCTTCCTTCGATAAGCTCACTGTAAAATGGCTGAACACTCACAACTGAGCTTCTTAGGTAACAGAAAGTTGAAACCTGAGACAGCTTTTAAGAAAGAAATCTCAAAAGAACCAATGAGGTGCTTAGTCTAAGCTGTAGTCCAGGAGACCTCAGTCAGCCAATGACCTCAAACAATTCTCTCTCACTGAAATGCCTGATGGCTTTGGCTAAAACAAGATGTCCCTGAATTATGTGCTCAGACACAGCCTCCACAAACACTAGGCCCAAATACAAGCCTGAATATGGAAATGCTACAAATATCCCCACTACTTAGAACAAACTGCAGAAATGTTACTCACAGCTGAAAAGCAGCAGTGAGCCTTTAAATGAAAGTTTTAAACAGCTAAAGGAGCCACTAGAAAAAAGAGTTTAACTGAAACAAGTTATCATAAACAAACAACCCAACAGATGCTTAATAAGAGTGGACAATTTCCAGTTAATACCTCACACACAGTGAAACTAGCTAGAAAAAATACACAGTACACAAAGTGCTATAAACAACAAAGAAATAAAGAACAAAATAAACAAAAAACAGGATACTTAATGTTATATATTGTAGCTCCGAGTTTGCTGAGTGACCTTCCTTCGATAAGCTCACTGTAAAATGGCTGAACACTCACAACTGAGCTTCTTAGGTATTATGTACCACAACACTATTGTGCAGTCTGTAAACACTCCTGGGGTCCATTCAGACAGTTGACAACATTAAAAAGAGCTAACATATTTTTATTTTGATGTATTTTGTCTACTTTTTCTGTTCCAAGGACCCTGCACTTTTGTGCCCATTGATATTACACCCAAGCAAAGTCAAAGACATTGTGTGTGACTGGCTGTGTTGGAGCTGGGGGGTAAATGGGAGACCTGAACTATGAGAAACTTGCTTCCACCACACAATCTCCCTTTTCATAAATGCTAAAATTGGAATTAGAAAAGTCAATCGGTGTTGATGCTGGAATCATAGAGCTTTCATATACCAAAGTATCTTTCCCATGTTGAGTCTTGCAAGAGGTTTTATGAAAGTCACGGATGGCATTAGAGACAGAATCCTTACAAATTCCAGAGATGAGATAGCAAGCTGAATGAAAAATCTCAGAAAAATATTTAAACATAGCTCTATTTTTTTCCAGTGGATGAAAAGTTCTTTGTACTGAGGTGCCTAGCAGGCACCCCAGAAAAACAATCCTTTGAGGAGTCAGAAAAGACTTCTGAATGTTCTCTTGGCATCTCAGCCTATGCAGGAAATCCATTACACAAAAAAGAGATTCCTGACTTTGAAAAAGACTCTGCAAAGATAAGCAAGTTGTCTAAATAAGGAAAATATATATATCATGCATTCTGTAGTGGGTTATCACAGGGGCTAGATACTTTATGAACACTCTCAGAGCAGTGGTTAGCCCAAAGGGTTAGACAGAGAATTGATAAGGATTTATGTATTTGGATTGCATTAAGAAACACCTGAAATATGGATGAATGGGAATGTGATGATATGTATCTTTTAAGTCTAGGGTCACATAAAAACTCGAATGAGAAAGAAGGGGTTGTGAAGATAGATGAAGGCTGCCAGCCTAGCCAGATAGAATTTTGGAGATAATTCTGTCATCTGTAAATATTAATGTAAACCACATGCTTGTTGTCTTAAATGGTAAAAATAGTGTTACATGTGGAACTGGAAAAAATGTAACAACAGTGCACTATTGTTTTAAGGACAGAGTTAATGGCCAGAATTTGCATGTATAAATGCCCTTTATTGCTCTGGTTTCTGCCCAGAGGTGAAGAATGTAAATGTAGTTTCTGTTAGCCTGGGAACCCAGGCAAGTGTGAAGAATGATGTAATGTGAACCAGGAATGTAATTTTAAAAACAGAGAGAATCAGAGCATTAAGCATTTTTTGTCTTGACCATCCAACTCGCCAGCACTGTCTTGCTCTATATGTAAGTTTATCTTAGACTTGTGTTTTCTCTTTTCTCTTAGTCTAATCTTTCTAGTTTCTAGCTATTTCTAAGTGTTTTTCTATGATGTCAGAACTGTACTACTAAATTATTTTAAGTATTTCTCTGTGATCTCTGAACCCTTGACTAGCACTGTGGAGTAAAACTTATTGTCTTGTGTTTTGACTATTTGTTATTAAATATTTTTAAACCTTGGCTGTTTTGTAGAGATAATTTAAGCTCTTTAGAGTACTTGCATGCCTTTGGTAAAATTGTACAAAGCCACTCTAATAGCTTTAGCCCTGGGCTATACTACCAACTGGATAATAATATTGCACAGTAATAATTGGACACCCTTTTAAAGGTCTTTGAGTAGCTGATAAATATTAGTGGGTGGTGGCAGCTGGTACTACCGTATAGTCTGGGAAAAAGGGGCACAGCTGGAGAACCTGTGCCAGCCTTCCCCAGGAGTGTATGTGTGGTTGTATAAACTCTTCTCAAAGTGTGTGTGTGTGTGTCAGCTACGTGGGCAGGGACAAGAAGCACTGGGTGGACAGAGAGGGTGCTGGAGGTTTTAGCGTGCCATCTAGGTTGAGATCTGGACCCTATAGCTGTGCTAGTGGGGAGTCTTATTGGGGACCTGGAGAGCAAGGGAGCGACCAGCCCCAGACTGACTGTGATCTCTGTGTGCTCTTAAGGGAAATTGCACTTTACAGTGTGTATTTGTTATCCTTTCCTCCTATATGAGACACCCCTCACTGGTGTTAGTGGTGAGGATTGAGGCTCCTTGATTGCTGGGCCAGGGCACGGGCATCACAGTGGTATTAAGTTGTGAAGTGATAGTATTTTGAATTTGGGCACAAGCACAAACTGGTTCAGGAAGGAAAGGTCCAGCTGTGGTCTTCGAGAAACTTCTTTCTTTGGCACCAGAAACATCCTTGAATAAAACCCTTCCCCTAGCAGAGGAGGAGAAACAGCTTCTGTTACCCCCTGTGCCAGCATGAGTTGTACAGCAAGAGGAAAAAAAAGGTGTTTGGTCTGGTGGATGAGGAGAAATCCCCTGGAAAAGACCGAGAACCTTTTACTGTCATTTGTAGCCATGATGGATCACACTCAGGAGACATCTGTCTGAAACAGTCTATTGCAAAACAGAGAGAAATGGAGTTGCTCACACTTTCTATGAGGATTAAGGGACTCCCAGGGTTGGAGGCCAGGGTTCCTCCTATAGTAATTCTGACATATTGGACTGTCCTTTGTTCTTGGAGGTTTCTGTTCTCTTTCTGGAACTGCCCTGCCTTGCTTTTTAAATATCTGCTTACCAGCACTTTGCTGGGACTGTTTAATTTGCTTTTTGCTAAAGTTAGACAGAGGAGGGAATAATTCATTGGAAAAAAAAGAGTGATGAAAAATCTGTGATTCTCTGAATCACCTTTCCCCTCTTATCACACCTTTTGATGACTTATGCAACAGAAGGCCCAAAAACTATATCTTTCTCCAAGGAAAAATTAAAAGGTTCAATCTTGACATCCTCTGGGAGGTTCTAAGAATACAGTCAGGCAAACCTCCACAAAACAGCTCCAGTGGCAGCAGTCATGTAACAGTCATCCACAGAGTCATAGGCACTTTTTAGACAATGACTAGCAACTTGGGAAACAGTAGAAACAAAAGTACACAAAAGATTTCTCTTCACAGGAAGAACTGATGCCAAAACATTCATCATACTTTCACAATTAGCCAAGATAAACATCTACATATGGGTCTTACAAGTGAGAATTCCAAAAAGTAACATTGTAGAAGCATAAACTTTTTCCCCCAAACTTATCAAAACCCTTTCCATCCTTGTCAGAAGGTCATGGACTGTGTTTAGCAGCAACTGGCTTCACTAAAACAATAGCTGCTGGATCAGGTCTATGATTAGTATATAAAAACTTAAAGATTGAGGAACTTTATATAATCTGTCCACTGTTTAGGGGCAGCAGGCTGACTGACAGAGAAACTGTATGCTATAACAAAAACATTCCCCAAGGCAGACAAAGCAGGAGGAAGGTTCTGGAAATTCCAGTTGTAAAAAGTAATTATATTTTCAGAGGGATTGAGAAACTTCTCCATTTTCTCACTGAAAAAAAGATTAATCCTGGAAATAGTCTCAGAAAAAGAGAATCATTCACAGGGATTATCAGATAACACACACTGCTCAGAATCTGAATCAGAAATCTGTGGAGATAAAAACTGCATCTGTTCCTTTGTATTCTACCACAGATTCGGTCTCTTGAATCTCTTCAGGGAAAGAGGAAAACCATTCTCTCTTACCAGAAACAGATACCCTGATCTAAGCCTAATAAATTATTCCATTCCAGAGTAACTGAAATAGGAGAAAAAAAAAACAAGTTATGCACTCACCATTACATTCCATCTGTGTCGCCCATTTTCATTCTTCTTCAACTGATGGGTTCAGATCTAATCTCTCAGATCCAACTCGGCCATTGCTAAAGCTAGTGGCAACCAAAAACTCTTGAGCTGCTCCCCTACCCATAATGCACCAACCACAAGTACCTCAGATCTTGTTTGCTGACTTTAGTAAAAAGGAAATGTTTGCAGTCAAACAGGAAGAAGACTACATCTGGAGCTCAATATAAAAGACAGTCATGTCCTGTAACTACTCATTCTTCCAGAAGTTCTCATAAGATGGGGGATAGTCCATAGGTAGGTACTAGGCTATCAGCCGTAGGACCTATACAAGCCTAGCCAAAAAGGTACCCTGGCTTTTGCCACCCAAGAAAATTATTTTCCTGTGCCCCTGTCTAGCAGAGCCACAGAGGTGATCCCTGGGGTGAATTTCCTATTTTACATGCAATCATCAAGATTTTTCTTGAAGAGCGCTAATGAGAAGCTTTGTTTGATATAGATAGGTAGTTTGTTCCAAAGTATGGGAAGTCTCTGGGACAGGAATCTATCCCTCCACCATGTTTTGTTTATTGTGGTGACAAGGTTTAGGTCCCTAGAGCGTATAGCTCGGAGGGATTGGGATTTCTTTAAGTGGAGCATGTCCAACAGCTCTGGGTTTGACATAGCTTTGTATGTTAGGCAGAGATCGCCTCTGAGTAGGCAATATGCAATGGAGTAAAGCTGGAGCTTTTTGAGACGGTCTGCATAGGGCATCTGTTTGAGGCCAGTAATCTTGTTTGTGAGGTATTTCTGGCCTTTCCAGTTGTTGTAGATGTCTTGTGAGGTATATACCAAAAGGGGCATTGTACTCTATAATGGGTATAATGAGTGACGAGTAGAGGGGAACAATGACCTCTTTTTTCCTGGATGAGAAACCTTTTGTGATGAGGTTACCACATAGAAGGATTTCCAGACTACTGTGGTGATGTGATTATCAAAAGGAGAGCTACTCTCCACCGGTGTCCCAAGGTCTCTTATAATACTTTTGGTGTTAAGCAAACTACCACCTATGTAGTAACTCATGGATACAGAGTTTTTACCAAAGGGGATGACAATGCACTTTTTGGCATTGAGCTCGAGGCCATGGTTTTGACACAAGGCATCTGCCTCAGTGACGCCCTTTTGTAGGATGTCCACATCGTTAGGAGTTTCAGTTATGGCTCCTAGTTTGCAGTCATCTGCGAACTTCATTAGCCAAAGACCTTCTGTGTTAGTCTGTACTTCAGAAAAGTAGATACCAAACTGGAGAGGACCCAGGACTGAACCCTGTGGTACTCCACTTGCCACTGGTCTGAAGTCGGATATGGAGCCTGCTACTTTCACAGTGTGGGTTCTGTCAGTGATCCAGTTGGCAACCCATCTTGTGACATAGGGATTTATACCTAGTTTAGTGAGTTTATTTATAATTCCAGAGTGGGGGATGGTGTCAAAAGCCTTGGCGAGATCTAGATAGACTGTGTGAACCACCTTACCCTCGTCTACGGCTTTGGTGACTGCTTCAAAGAAGTCAGTCGGGTTTAGGAGATATGATCTGCCTTTTACAAACCCGAACTGGGTGGGGTCTAGAGTTTGGAGATTACCAATGTCTTTGTTTATAATTTCTATGATGATACTTTCCATGGTCTTGCAGACCAGGCTCGTTAGGCTAATGGGGCGGTAGTTCCCGGGGTCCGTGGTGGCTCCCCCTTGTGGAGTGGGATAACCACAAAGCCTGAGGTGAGGTATGATTTAACATGGTGCTTAGGTGGGGTGCCACTTCATTCTGTTGTTCATGTAGAACGCAGCCTGGGATGTTGTCAGGTCCCATGGATGATGTGTTCTTGGCTTTGGAGAGTGTGTTTTTACCTGTGCAGCCATTACAGGAACTTTGCATTCTTCTGGTATAGAGATGGTCCCTTTAGGGGGTGGGGGGGGTAAAGTTAGCACTGAACCTATCTGCCAGGATGTTGGCAATATCAGTCAGTTCTGTATATTTAGTGCCATTGTGCTTTAACTCAGAGCAGATCCGAGTGTTGCCATTGAGATTCTTGACATAGCTATAGAATGCTTTGTGGTTGTCTTTAGAATCTGTGGCAATTTTGTTTTCATAACTAGCTTTGGAGGATTTTATGAGGGATCTCAGCTTCTTACTGAGGCTGAGTAGGGAGTTCTTCCAGTCATGGAATTTTACTCTTTTTTGCAACAGTTTCTTTCTTCTGTTGTAGAGTTTGTTTACGGCAGGGGACCACCAGATTGGCTTCCTTTTTTTGGAGGATAGCATCTTGGTTCTGTTAGGGATTGCATGATCCATGCATTCATGTAAGTGCTTATAAAGTGCATTTGTGTAGGATTCAGCAGTCATACCTCTATTGTCCGTCTGCATGGGTGTTGTGAAGTTTGCCACTTCTGTCTTAAGAAGCCTGAAGTTGACTTTGGAGAAATTTTTTACGGTGGTTTCCCTAATGGGGGGGTGGGGGTGGGATGTGGATGTGTAGGCCGATTAGCTTGTGGTCGGATCTGACCAACAAGGAACTGACCTCTGGTGTGGAACACCGGTCGTCCATGATGGTAATGACCAGGTCTAGGATATTGCTGCCCCTGGTGGGGGTGTGGATCAATTGATCCAATGTGTTGGAATTTATGAATTCCAGAAAACGTTGAGCAAAAGAGTTGGTACATGAGTAGTTTTCCCAGTTAATGGTGGGGTAGTTGAAATCACCCATTATTAGGGTGTTGGGTTGTACCCTAATATTTTCCAGTGTATCAAGAAATAATGAGTGGGAATCCTGGGGCATGGTGGGGGATCTGTAGCAAGTTACAATTTGGATTGCGGTCTTGCCCCAGAGTTAGTTGCACTTGGATAATCTTGGATGCATTATGCTGAGCAACTAGCCTGGAGGTGTGGATATCCTTAATGAATATGGACACACCTCCACCTTTAATGTTTTGGTCCAGGTTAGGTGGCCAAAAGATGTGGTATGAATTATAGCCTGGTAATGCAGGGGTGCTCTCTGGAGCCTTGAAACGGGTCTCTGTTACTGCACAGATGTTGATGTTCTCCATTTTAAGGAGTGCCTCGAGTGAATGCATTTTGAGGTTTAGACTTCTAGCACTGAGTAGCATTACCCTCAGATTTTGCTTGCTTGTACCTGTTAAGGTGGTGAATTTGTCATTTGAACCTTGCTTAAAAAAGGCACTATAGGGATGGCAAGAGCCTTAGCCAGTATCCGGAATCCCAAGGGCGACAGGTTTAGTCCATCTCTGGCAAAGCATCGTGGTCTGTCGATCATGTCATCCCAGGCAGACAGATACTGGATCCCCTTAAAATTACACCAGAAGCTTAGCCAATTGTTGAAGTCAATCATTTTGTCCTTGTACTGTGATATCATTCTGAATGATGGCAGGATGCTACTCAGGGCTAGGATCATACCTGCCTGGGATACAAGATCAGAGAGCTCCTCCATGTCTCTTTTCATGTAGTCCAGGGAGGTACATTTCAGGTCATTCACACCAACATGGACAATGACATAGTCATATTTGTACTTGTTGTGGAGTGACCTGAGTGCATGCATTATGTAGCGGATCCTGGCACCTGACAGGCAGCTGACAGTAACTTTCTCCTTGTTTAGTCTGGTGAGTGGAACATCAGTGTGCCTGACTATAGAGTCACCTATGACTAGAGTCTTGGGTACGTTGTTATGCCATATGGGCTGTGGTTGGGTGGCACACTGAGTTTGTGGGCTATGTGCCATTTGGGTTGTGTTGGGGGGTGGAAGTTGCATGTGTTTCTACTTTGGAGGTCTCTGTTGCTTGAGCAGATTTTTTATTGAGAGTCTCCGCAAATGTAGGTGTGTGTGTTTTGTGTTGCTATGTGTGTGTTTTGCTGGTGTAGGTTTCGAGGAACTATGTGATGAGTGTGGTGCGGTGCAAGTGTCCTCTTGACTGCCTAGTCCAGTCTTGGGTGAAGAGAGCTTTGCTTCCAGTTTGGCTATATAAGTGCATCTCTCAGAGGTTGTAGTGTTGGGTGATAGGAGGAGAGGGCTGTCTGTGTACATGAGGCAATTGCTGCATTGCCCTAAGATGGCCAGATTCATCAGGTAGACAGGAGAAAACACCGGGAGCTGACCCTTAGACATGCCTAGATAGGTGCTTACTTATTAAGTACTAAAAACTGTTTTCTTCTAGACAAGTGAGGAAAGTTGAGTGCAGTAGTAATTTGTAGTTTATTTAGTGCTTACAACGAGTTATGAACAAGTGCTGAGCTCAAAGAAACAGATTTGAGTGCTAAAACTAAAAAACTGGCTAGTTCTAAGGGAAAATTTGAAGAGCAGACTTTATGGTGCCAGGAATAGTTTAACCCTAGCTCAGCGGCGATGCATAAAGTGTATATTTTTTATATAACAGTAGCAAATGAGCAAACTGATTTAAACAAATTAACCAATAAAAAGCTAAAAACTGAGCCCCGTTCCAGAAGTCTTCGATCAGACAAGTTCTAACTGCACACTCCTGCCACTAGGCTGCAGGGGAACCTTCTCCAAAAAAAGATGGTCTGGATTAGTGCTCAAGTTATATAAACGAAGCTAGATTCAGCAGGTCTGAATTTAGTCTATGCTACAGCAAACAAGGCATACCAATTTCGGAAAGAAACAATTCAAATAAGCAGGCACAATAAGCTTTTAACTAGAAACTCCCAGCTCAGAAGGGCAGAATCTACCCTCTCCTCCCACAAGAGTGCAGACCACACCTTCTTAATGTAAAATAAATGGCCCGAAGCCCAAGTGCTTAAACCAGAACTAATACACTCTTAGAATAACAGACACTAAGCCTTCAATCAGCAACGTCCAACTTAGAAGGATGTAAGCTACCTGTCCTGCCACAACAGTGCAGACCACAAACCTTCTTAATGTAAAACAACTGGTCTGAAGCCGAAGTGCTTCAACCAAAGGCTTAGAATAACAGTAACAATTTAATCAGGCTACTAACAAGAAGTAATAAATGCAGCAGAATAAATGCAATAAAGTAGGAAGAAACACAAATACAGTAAACTGACTGAAGCAACAAAAGATGAAACAAACTAAGGTAAATAAAACAAAATCCATGTCAGCAGAACCAGCAGCAAAGAGTCCAATATTAAGTGTTTTATTAACATCCACTTTTCGTTCAAGAAAACTGAACTTCTTCAGACAAACATCAAAAGGTAACAAATGTAAAAAAACTCCTTAAATACACAATTAACAACACATGGTACATTTGAATGGACCAACCAACTGGTTAAAACTCGCGGACATCAATGTGTGGGAAAAAGCTGATCTCAAAGCTTCTTAAAGTGCTACTGCATACAAAAGTCAGATCTTTACAAATTGTGTTTTGAAATCAAACAACTGACCAAAATAAAATGAAAAATTGTCAATGAAAATGTGTCTAAACATAAAATGTTTGAAACCAAGAAAAACAAAACATAATAAATGGAACCGATTTAATGACGAAAAATAAGAAGTAAAACAAAAAATAATAAGTCGTAAATGAAGAATAAAAGTAAAAATAATGATAAAATTAATAATAAAATTACCTCTGCATACTTCTGAGTTTCAAAATGCAAGCTAAACTTACTCTGTCGTTAAGACCTGGAGGTCTATATGAACAGAGTTTCAGCTGCCAAATCACTTCTAGGCGCTCTAATAATAGTTGGAAAGGACCCCCCCTGATGTCAAAGGGAACCTGTCCTAACACCCTAAAAGTAAAACTGTGCTGAGGATGGTCATTAACATGTTTCGCCAAAGCGTTTTCACACTTATTTTTCCTAATACAATATAAATGCTCATAGATTCTTTTGTTAAAACCTCTGTCAGTCTTGCCCACATAAAATGCTGGGCAAGACTGGCAGCAAGCTAAATAAACAACTGATCGAGATTTACAGTTGAATCTACCAACAGTGGAGAAAGAAGACCCAGCAATTTTGAATCTCGAACCAGTGGCAATGTGCCTGCACATGTTGCAACTCTCACATTTGAAAGTGCCCTCTACTCTAACACGAGTGTCCTTTTTTGTTTCTAGTATCCGTTTGATGTTATCACCCCTCCTGTATATAAAACTAGGCAAAGTACCAAACCAGGCTTGTAAGGCATCGTCACACCAGAAAATACTCCAGTTCTTGACAAACACCTCCTTGATTAAGTGAATCTCAGCACTATAATTAGTGATGAAGGAAATAGAAGTGTCTACTTTCTTGTTGTCTACAAAGACTTCAGGCATAACTGGAGGTGAATGTTCTAGTGGACAACTTGTGAACAAACTGCTTTGTAAAATAGGTTTATAAACACCCCCATACCTTTTAGTCTGAACCTCAGTAACCAGGTCGTGAATAAACTTGTCTGGGTAACTTCTGTGTAGAAACAATCCCTTAATAAACTCACATTCTTCTAAAAAGGGTTCATCATCTGTTACCATTCGAGCAGCGAGCACAAGTTGCCCCTTGACTACCCCTCTTTTTTGGTGCCCAGGGTGGGCACTAGTAAAGTGTAACATGGTGTTAGAATAGGAACTCTTACAAAATATTTTGGCCTTAAAGCTACCAGCAGAGATGTCTTTGTATAAGTCTACATCCAGATAAGAGATTCTAGAATCAGACTCTACAAATGTAAAATTCAAAAAAGACGTGCTGGAATTGAGGTAGTCCATGAAAGTCCCCACATCATTAATTGAACCTTCTGTCAATATAAAGATGTCGTCCAAAAATCTGGTGTAAAAATCGATTTTGAACTGACCATTGCGATTACCAAACACATATCTGTGTTCCTATTCGGCCATTATGATGTTAGCAAAACTGGCCCCTACTGGTGAGCCCATGGCTACACCAGTCTTCTGTAAATATATCTCTCCCCCAAATGTTACAAAGTTGTACTTCAAGATGACGTCTAACAATTCCTGCACCAATCTAATACAGTAAAAGGAGATGAATAAAGTGCAATTTTTTATATAACAATAGAAAACGAGCAAACTGATTTAAACAAATTACCCAATTAACCAGTAAAAAAAGCTCAAAACTGAGCCCTGTTCCAGCAGTCTTCAATCAGACAAGTTCTAACTGCACACTCCTGCCACTAGGGTGCAGGGGTACCTTCTCCAAAAAGAGATGGCCTGGATTAGTGCTCAAGTTATACAAACAAAGCTAGATTCAGCATGCCTAGTGGGTGGGGAGTTGAGGAAGAATGAAAATGGACATCACAGATGGAACATTATGGTGAGTACAAAACTTCTTTATCTGATGTTGTCAATTTTCATTCTATTCTCAGCTGATGGGACAGAGTCCTCATCTACCTAAATTCCAGGGTAGACTCAAGAAAAGGTATTCCTGAGCACCATAATAAAATGATCCTCTTCCTCTGGAGACCACATACAATTTGTCATAAGCAATAAAAGTATGGGGAGTAGCCCAAGTTGCTGTTGCACATATATCATCCATAGACATTCTAGATTGAAATACTGATGATGTGGCCATGGATCTAGTTGAATGGGCCCGTAACAGTTTTGGTACAGTAATGCCCAATTTATTATAAACAAATAATTTATTATAAACAAATGAAATGCAATCAATCAGTTAGCCACTTAGATAATGTAACTTTTGCAACTAGTTTTCCCAGTTTTACTTCTGCAAGTGAAACAAACAACTGGTCAGTTTTCTGATGTATTTTGCTTTATGTAGGTAAAAAACATAATTCTATGTGGATATCCAATAAATGCAATATGCATTCTGTTTTGTTAGCAATTTAGGAAAGAATACTGTAAATTAATGGACTGACTGATATTAGATTTGTTCACCACCTTAGGAAGAAAGGATGCATTAGTCTGTAATGTAACCTTACCCTTGTGAAAAATCAAGTATGATGGTTTAGAGGACAAGGTTTGAATTCCAGAAATTCATCTGGTAGAGGTAAATAGCTACCAGAAAAGATAGTCTTCCAAGAAAGGTATTTAAGGTCACGTGTAGCTGCTGGTTCGAAAGGGGGCTGAGTAGCAGCCTGCAGTACCAGATTCAGATCCCATGGGGTAGTAGGATCTTTAAAAGGGGGTCTCAGAAAAAGAGTGCATTTCAAGAAGGTTTTGCTCAATTTATGAGATGGGACAAAAGAACCATCAAAACCATTGTGAAAATTTGATATCTCTGCCAACTGAAATGTAATGGTAGATGCTCCTTCTTTATAAAGATATGTCAAAATTAAAGTATGCTATGCATCAGGGCTGAAAAAGGTTAAATATTATTTTGATGAGCCCAGTAAACAAATGTCTTCCATTTGTTTGAAATGAGTTTTCTGGTAGAAGGTTTATGGGAAGATAAAAGTATTTGACAGACAGGTGACACCAGCATAGGTTATCTGGCTATTAATGGAACTGGAGAAGCCAGGCAGTCAGCCTGAGGTTGGTTATGTCTGGATGAATCATGCCTGATGGGTGAGACAAGATGTCTGGAGTCAGATCCAGAATTCAAGGTTGTTGAAGCAAGTGAGGCCAAAGGTAGGGAAACCAAAACTGTCAAGGTCAGAAGGGTGCAATGAGGATGACTTTGCTCTTCAACATGGCAGCTTTCTGTAGGAATTTTGGAATCAATAGAATGGATGAATAAGTATAGATTAGACAGGGGGGCCAATCATGCAGTAGAGCATTCCTTGTGGATGCACCCTGTGGAAGAAATAAGGCAAAGTAGCTGCTACATGTATTGTTTTGGGAGGAAGCAAATAGATTGCAGCAAGACTGGCCCCATTGATGGAAAATCAATTCCGTGACATACTTGTTGAGGGACCATTTGTTAGATAGAAGAATTTACCTGCTCAGTTTGTCTGCTACCACATTGGATTTCACCTGAATGTGCATTGCTATGAGAAAGCGGTTGGATAAGATCGCCATTGCCACACCCTGAGATTATTGATACACCATCCACATAGAAAGCTGACTGCTGAATCTCTGCTTGATCAACCTGCTTTCTTGTGTCACCTTTCTTTACTACTACATGAGGTTTACCTGATTTGCAAACTTTTTTGGAAATGGTTCCATGTTTTACACTTGTGACATTGCTGACTAAATGCTAAGCATTTCTCTCTTTTAAACTCATGATTTGCACCACAATTGCGACAGTTAACAATAAAGCTGGACTTGTGTTTTGCTGATTCATACTTGTACTCTAGTGAGCATGTTCCTTTAGCCGAACTGGTCTTAGAACTTGCTGGAAAACTACGCGGTTTCCTTAATGAGCCAGCAGGGATTGTGGCTGCCATGTGCTTCATAGGCCTATTTTTTGTTTGCCACGTGCTGCATACTGTCTACATTGGCTCTGGAGTCTGTGAAACCATGCTCTTGTCACTTGCAAGCATACTTGTGGGTTTTTCTGTCACTTCATGGATTTGGAAAATCTCTATGGCTTTATTCAATGTTAAATCACTATCATGAAGCAAGATCTTTCTCACAGCAACACTATTAATACCACACACAAGCCTGTCCTTTATCAACTCATCTTTTAATTCACCAAACCAACATGTGTTAGCCTTGTTTCTCAGATCAGTTAGATAAGCTGCAAAAGTTTCCCCTGATTTCTGATCTCTTGTGTAAAACAAATGCCTCTCTAATGTAATATTTCTCTGGGGGTTACACAGTTCTCTGAACTTGTGCTTCAAACACTCGGGGTCTTCCCTTGACTCAGCCTGTACAACAATATGATGGTTTTCACCTTCTCCTTTATATACTGCTGGTGCATACACAAATGAACGCTCTCTTTCTATGGCCTCTGACCCAGCTAAGTTTAGCAAAATGAATGCCTTGGGGGGTGCATCTTTATCTGAATAAGCTGCTTGTATAAAAAATATTGTACTCTTGCTCAAATATTCTCCAATTCTCTGTAATATTCTGATCAAATACAAGTGGTAAGGGCTTTCAAAATCCATTTGTTATATTAACACATACCAGTGAAGGGTTTTGCAAATAAGCATGAAGACGTACACATACGCCAGAAATTTATGTCAGTATTTGTAACTTTGCTCAATAGCACAATGAGCCTCTATATAACCTAACTTTACAAAATAAGTATCTCTCGGGCACTGTTATATTCTTGAAATTACTGTATTGTATGAAATCACCTCTTAGTATAAGAAACACATCAAATAACTGCATGATGCAATACTCTGTGTAACTGGATTTTGCAAAATACGTTTCTAGGGCAGGGTAATACTTTTGAACTTATTGGATTGGTAAAGTCATTTATCATCAATTTTAAGAAACACTTTGAATAACTGAACGATGCGAATGAACTGAGCAGGAGAAGCTGAGTCAATAACATTTCAAAGTAATGGCACTTTGGGAATAAACTGTACACAACACACTGAAACTTCCTCAAAATGGCAGTACCTTTCTAGGCAATTCTCTACAGTGCAAGAAACACTCTGTAATGGTGGCACTTTGCAAATAGACACACCCAGCACAAGAAACTTTTTGAAATGGCTATATTTTGACTGCACTTTAAGAAAGAGTTGCACTTTGCACACAAATAACTCTTTGAAATACATGCACTGTAATAAGCACACTCTGTATGCACTTTTACACACTTGGAGATACTTTAAATAACTTTAGTTATGCCCTTGATACAATACAAAGTCATAGTTATGCAAAAACACAGCACTTTGCGAAAAAAAACATGCAGTCGCCTTGCTTTATTTATGCTTGGTATGCCTCTTTTTGCCCTTATTATATCTGTTTTGCTCATTTAATATCTTTTCATGCCCATTGTACTTTTCTTGTGCTTGTTTTACTCTAAACATCCCCGTTTTGCTTATCTGTTTTTTTGTCAAATACCTTTACTTTAAACATTTCCCTTAGCTAATAAGCCTTTTGTACCTCACGCTTGTTTAATAATAATAAGTTATGTACCTACCATAACGTTCCATGTTAGTTGTCTTCTTCTCACCTTCTTTCTTGCTGGATGGGTTCGGAGCCGATCCTCGGCTCCGACTCAGCAATTTACTAAAGCTCGAGAGCTATTTACTGGCTCGAGGCCCTCCCTGTATCCCACAATGCTAGGTGTCAGATCCCCAGATCTCGTTTGGCAGAGCTAACACCAAGGAAAGATTCAAGGACACCTGTCCAACCACCAGGAAAAACTATAGTACAAAGACAGAGGAGGACACAATGTACATCAGAGTTATCCAGAGGAAAAAGGTCCCAAAAGGGGACTCTTCTCGGTCTGTCCAGGCTAGGGGGATGGAGGGTGGGACGCAAGAAAGGAGGCGAGAAGAAGACAACTAACATGGAACGTTATGGTAGGTACATAACTTCTTAATGTTAAGTTGTCTATCTCGCCTTCATTCTTGCTGGATGGGACAGCGTCCCTAGCACCTTAGTCCTGGGTGGCTCATCGGAACAGACTCTTGAGCACAGTGGAACCAAACTCAGCTCTATTCCTAGAGGCCACATCCAACTTGTAATGCGAAATGAATGTTTGAGGAGTGGCCCAAGTGGCTGCGGCACAAATAGATTCTATTGGTAGTCTTGCTTGAAAAGCTACAGACGTAGCCAATGCTCTGGTGGAATGACCTTTAGGTTTAGCAGGGAGTTGTTTATGTCTGAATTGATAAATCAAGGTAATAATAGAGGACAACCACCTGGATAAGGTTACTTTGGAAACTGGCTGTCCTTGTTTGCCCTCAGCATAGGATAGGAAAAGTTGGTCTGATTTTCTTATTTGCTTAGTCCTATCCAAGTAGAAACGTAATTGCCTGTGAACATCCAAGCAGTGCAAATTCTGTTCAGCTTTGTTCGAATAGTTAGGAAAAAATACCGGCAGATCAATAGACTGATTCAGATTTGTTTCAGAGGGTATCTTGGGTAAAAATGAAGGATTAGGCCTAAGTGAAAGTCTGTCCTTATGAAACACAAGATAAGGAGGACGAATACAGAGGGCTTGAAGTTCCGAAACTCTCCTAGCTGATGTGATGGCTACCAAAAAGAGTCTTCCAGGAGAGCAAGTTTAAGGAACATGAAGCTGCTGGTTCAAAGGGGGGGTGGGGATCAAGGAAGCCAATATCAAGTCCCACGGAGGCGGGGGATCTCTGACCGGGGGCCTAAGTAACAAAGTTCCTTTGAGAAAGGCCTTGCAAAGTTTGCGGGACATGATGCTGGTTTCTGACAGGCTAGCATGGAAATTTGCAATAGCAGCTAATTGGACCCTAATGGTGGCAGAGGAGGAACCAGCTTGAAAGAGTTCTGCTAAAAAATCTAAAACATGATGGACAGGAGCTGTAAAAGGGTCAATATTCCTAGCCTCTGCCCAGAAAGAGAAACGTTTCCACTTACTAGCATAAGTCTTCCTGGTGGCAGATTTGTGAGAAGAAAGGATGATTTCATGCACCGGCTGAGAAATTAGCGGAAGCCTGGCTAAAGTTGGAAGTGGAGCAACCAAGCTATAAGGTTGAGAGACTGAAGGGACTGGTGCAGCCCATCCGACTGATGGACCAAGAGGTCTGGCACTGGGTCCAGATTCAACGGCTGCTCCAGCAGGTGGCGATGCAGGAACGGGAACCAAATTTGTCGAGGCCAGTAAGGGGCAATGAGGATCATCCTGGATCCCAAAGCGATTGCCTTCTGAATTAACTTGGGAATTAGGAGAAAAGGTGGAAATGCGTACAGAAGACCCGGGGGCCAATTGTGAACTAGAGCATCTCTGGGGGAGTGGCCGGGAAGGGGGAAGAGAGTGAAGAAGTCATCGCACTTGCTGTTGAGAGGGGTTGCAAAAAGGTCGCAGCACGGTTGACCCCTTCTGCGGAAGATTTCGTCCACTACTGATTGATTGAGAGACCACTCGTGAGGCATGAGAATAGCTCTGCTTAGCCTGTCCACTATGACGTTGGACCTCCCGGGGATGTGCGTTGCTATCAGAAAACGTTGAGAGGAGATCGCAAACTGCCAGAGTCTGAGTGCTTCTCGACACAAGGGATAGGACTTGGTTCTGCCCTGCTTGTTGATGTACCACACTACAGACATATTGTCTGTCTGAATTGCAATAGTCCCGGTGGGTAGAGAGTCCTGAAGAGCTTGCAACTCCAAAAGCACCGCTCTCATCTCCAAGACATTTATGTGCAGATGGTACTCTAGAGGTTGCCAAGTGCCTTGTACAGTCCTGCCCTGACAATGCCCCCCCCCACACCTGATCAGGGAGGCATCCATGGTCACTGTGGCAACAGGAGGAGGAAGAACACATGGTCTGCCCTGGAGTATCAGAGGGGAGACCATCCACCAAGCCAGGTGGTCTTTGCAGGATTGAGTGATTATTATCTTGTGAGACATTGGGAGCTGTTGAAAAGACCATTGAGTAAAAAGCATTCACTGAAGAAGCCGCATGTGAAAATGAGCCAGGGGAACTAGTATGATTGCTGCTGTCATGAGGCCCAAGGTGTTTAGTACAACTCTGGCCTGAATCCTGTTGCACTGTAGTAAGACTTGCACATGTCGGCGGATTTCTGAAACTCTCTCGAGAGGAAGCCTTGCAGACAGATCTTTTGAATTTAAGATTGCGCCTATAAAGATAATAGACTGAGAAGGTGACAATGCAGACTTTTCGAAATTTATTGATATATCTAGCTCGGAGCAAGTTTGGATGGTATAATCCCTGGCTCGCATTAGCTGATGCCTGGTGGGAGCAATGAGGAGCCAGTCATCAAGATATGGAAACACCTGGAATCCTCGACGTCTCAGGTGAGCCATAACCACTGCCATGCATTTGGTGAACACCCTGGGGGCTGTGGTGAGACCAAAGGGCAGGGCCCTGAATTAATAGTGACTGGCTCCCAGCCAGAAGTGGAGAAACCTTCTGGAGCGCCTGTTCATTTTGATATGGTAGTATGCATCCTGAAGATCTATGGAGCACATCCAATTGTCTTGACCCAAAAAGAGTAGAATGGACTGGAGCATGACCATCCGGAACTTTGTTCTTTGAACAGACTTGTTTAGCCTGCTGAGATCCAAAATGGGTCTCCAGTCCCCTGTCTTTTTTGGCACCAAAAAGAACTTGGAGTAAATTCCGGATCCTTGCTGGTCTGCTGGAACTGGCTGGATGGCCCGTTTGTCTAGCAGTTTTGAAATTTCTAGCACTGCCTGTTCCCTTAGACCGGGTGGAACATCTGGAAGGGACTTGGTTGTTTGTACCGGGGTGTGGACAAAGGAAATCTTGTAACCCTCGGATATGATAGACCGTACCCATTTGTCTTGTGTGAGGAGTTGCCAGGCTTCTGGGTACAGTGACAATCTTCCCCCGACTGCCTCCGAAGGCAGACAGATGGGCAGCCCCTCAGGGGTGCTGAAAGGGTTTGTCAGAGAACGATTCTCTGCTACCCTGATTCTGCGGGCCCCCTCTGCCCCTCAGGAAGCATCTATTATTGTTCCCTCCCCTGCCTCTGGAGGGAAACTCACCACGTGTGTCAGGCACGACTCCCTGGGGTTTCCGAAACCACATTTTTCCACCCTTCTGACCCTTGGGGTATGGTCTAGAGGGGGTGGAAAAATGGACTCACACGGCAGAGAGAGTCTTGCCTTCCTGCTCACACCTGGTATGGGTATCTTTCACCTGTGGTCCAAACAGAGCTGAACCATCAAAGGGGGTATTGGTGAAGGACGCCTTAAAGGGGTCAGCAAAGTTGCATAACTGCATCCAGGCATGTCTTCTCAAAGCCAAGCCTGTACCTGCGGCCCTACTCGCCCCATCGGCTGCATAAGAAATGAGCCGCATGGAGGAGTTGACAATAGAATTAAGGGTCGCCAGCTGGGAGTTTATCTTGTCTTGAGCCCCCACAGCTGATGGATCCTGAAGGGTATCACCCAGTTCCTTAAGAAGATCTCTTTGGAGATGGGTGAAATGGCATAGATAATTCATCGACCGCATAGAGAAGGTCGCTGAGGAAAACACCCACTTCCTGTACCTGTCCATTGTCCTAGATTCTTTATTAGGTGGATGGACAGGCACCGAAGGGTCAGCCAACTCCTTCTTTGTGGCTGCTGCAACCACCATGGCATCAACAGGGACACCTTTTGTCAAAAACTGCTTGTTAGGTGGGGCTGTAATAAATTTAGTGGGCCTACAGGGAGTTGGTTCCACTGTGTCCAGGGCTGACCATGCCTTTTGAGCCACCACTTCCATTAGTGGGTCGAAAGGTGGAGACACCCAGGAGGTGGAAGGGCGAGAACCAAAAGCGTCCAAGTAGACCGACTCGTCCTCCGAAGGGTTAAGGGTAGTCCAGTTCCCCCTCTGCTTAAGGATTTCTAGGATGTCTGAAAAGGAGACATCCTCAGAGGCGGATCTTGGGGAACCTTCCGAATCCTCCAAGTCGGTATCAGACGTGACTGACTCGGGGGAGTCGACATGTTTCCTCTTACATTTTCTCTTCCGGGAGGGCTCCTCCGAAGGATCAGGGGAGGCCTCGGAAGAGGAAGATATGCCCAATGGGGTGACCTGGAGCATTTGCTCTCCACGCTTGGGGTCAGGAGGGTGAATAGAGACCGATGCAGGCACCATGGGGGGAGGAGCCAAAGGGGCTGATCGAGGGGCCGACTCAGGAGTCAGCACACTCCTCATGACCTCGAAGGCGCCCCTGTCAGGCAGAGCAGAAGGTCCCCGCTGCGAGGAGACGAGAACCCCTGTCGGCACCAAGAAGGACGGCTCCAAGGCCAATGGAGCTGAGCTCACCTGTGCCAATGCTCCAAGAGGAAGAGCGGGGTCGGACAAGAGTCCGATGCCACTCGCCCCCCTCGGAGCCGACGAAGGAGTCTCGGCACCCAGATCCCTCCAAGGACGGAACCAAGGAAGAGATTGGAGCCGATGATGGAGCTGAAAGGTGTGGTATCGGTTCCGACGTTACCAAGATTCGAGCCCCAACCGGCTCCGGCTCCGAACACAAGGAGGGAGTCGGAGGAGGAACTGCTGTAGATACCGGGACAGCCACAGTCTGTTGAGAAGGGCTGGTTAAAATTTTGGCCAGGGCCTGCGACTGAAGGAGTCTACTAACCACCCTCTCTAAGTCATGATCAGATAGCCTGGAAGACCGAGATGAGTGGGACCTATGGCTTTTCTCAGATTGGAGTAATGGTGACCTCGGAGCTGAGCAAACTGATTCTAGGGAAGGGGACCTAGAACGTTTTCGGCTCGAAGACAGTTCCGACAGTAAAGTCGGAGCCGACTGAGGTCTAGAGGTGTCGGCTCCAGCTGGAGCCGACGAGGAGGCAGGTGCTCCGCCAAGTGACGGCTCCAAACTGGGAGCCGACGGCTTGGTGGGCTTAGAGGATTTACCCGACAAAGGCTTGGTCGGGGATCCTTCTGGCTTAAGTAAGCCTCTCAGGATGAGCATGTTCCTACGCTCCTGCAGGACTCTTGGGCTGAAGGCATGACAGACCGAGCAGGAGTCCTGCAGGTGTAGGGGGCCCAAGCAATAAACACAAGAAGTGTGACCATCTGTCAGAGACATCTTCTGACAGCACGAGTCACACTTCTTAAAACCTGAAACTTTGGTATCCTTAGACATGATGGATACCAAAGAAAAAAGTCACTAGTGCTTAAACACGCAGAACAACACACACACACGCACTAGTTAAGCTACAATATTAAACAATTACACAGTTAACTATATATAAATATATACATACAAGCTACAACTGTACTAAAGTAAAAGAGCTAACACTACCCTATAACACAAGGAAAGGGAGGGGAGATTAGCCACTGAGAAAAAAAGGGGGGGAAGGGAAGAAACTCTCTAACTAAAATGAGTTTCTAAGAGGGGATATTAGGGGGTAAACAGAGAGTTCACTAACCGGGAGGTTATAACTATAAGAACAGATTATAAAGAAAAACTAAAGTTAACTTTAAATATATCAATATATGAAAAAAAAAAAGATTAATATGACCTGGAGCCAAGTAAAACGCAACCTCATAGCTGAAGTGGCAAACGAGATCTGGGGATCTGATGCCTAGCATTGTGGGATATAGGGAGGGCCTCGAGCCAGTAAATAGCTCTCAAGCTTTAGTAAATTGCCGAGTCGGAGCCGAGGATTGGCTCCGAGCCCATCCAGCAAGAATGAAGGCGAGATAGACAACTTAACATTGTATTCTGTGCCCTTGCACTGCCCCATTTTGTTCTTTTTATTTAACAAGTATTTTCTGCATATTCTCATTACCTTTGCTTCTTTTTCGTGCTCATTTCTCTTAGATTACCTTCACTGACAGCTCTGCACCTCATGGCTCCAAATCTTATTCTCTGCAATCTCTCTTCTGACACCATGTTGCTCTCCTACTTTGGACACAATAGAAGAGTTGTTGTAGGTTCTGTTTAAGCAGCTTTATTTTATACAAACAGATCACGATAGAAGTTTACTGACTCTTATGTAACTTATATACAAACTAACTGCTGTAATAATGCATGCTTACTCCCTGGCTGCATTCTCAAAATGGCATGTGCTTGATATTTATACTGTGGCTCTCAGTCTTTGACATGCTACTTAAAGATACAGCACATAGCACATGTTCTCTGATCTATATAGACCAATTACAGAAAGTTAGACTGTTAACAAGGATGAAAACTCCGTTATTCCACATCAAATCTTACGTAGCCACCAACACTGTTGTTTACTGGGAAATAAAGGAAGGTGTGTTAGCTCCCTTTAGGGCTACCGCAGAAGCAGCAGGCTTGATTTACATGCATTACACATGTACAGGTTCAAACCTAGAGACTTTCAATTGACTGAAACCGGAATAGGGTTTCAGATACCTCCAGAACATTTTGGATGGATTGCTACTCATTTCGGATTAGCCTTGAAAGGAATGCAAATAATAGGAAGTGTAATTGATGCTGATTACCAAGGTGAAATTAAAGTAGTACTGCTAAATAGTGGTGATTCTGATCTGTTGATACAAAAAGGAGACAGAATTCCTCAATTGATTATTATGACAATATATATGGTAACTGTAACAAAAGGTACAGCTCCTACTACTTTAACTGTGACAGGAGACAAAGGGTTAGATCTACAAACCTCAACAATGGGGCAAAAATCCGGATTCCATCACCAGATAAGCAGTCCGATTAGGCTGAAGTTATTGCAACTGGAAAGGATAATACTATCTTAGTGATGAAACCAGGACAGGAAAAATGGGAATATGTGCCTGCAATTAAATGTTATTTACGAGAATAATTATGCTATTCTACTCTGATTTTCAGATTCTTTTGATGAATGCAATATTCGTTGTCTGTGTCATCAGTGTACTGTGTGGAGTCTGTTTGGCTGAATCTATGACTCCTGCTATAAGAGTCACCCAGCAAAACACCACGATGATTCAGTGGGGATCAGTTAACAGTATGAAGAATAGAACATCAGGAACGTTTACCTCTCCTACTGGACAAGAATGATCCTTTGCCAATTTAACTTTTGAAGGAAACTTTACCATTTGTAGAGTGAGGAGAGGACATTTACATATTCAATTACTGGATGAAGGACAAGTCATGGTAACAATTCAAATGAAACGGACCTAAAATGCTGCAACTGTCAATATGATCAAACGTGTAAAGACAATTATTACTCATCAGAATGGAACTGATACTTATAATGAAACAATTAACATGTGATATATCACCGTATTGTCTTGTATGAATGCAACTTGAGTCACAAATCGATATGTATGGGGTTCACAAATAACTGTATTAAATAGCAACCCTAGAGCACATTTTGACTAAATAACAAGAATCCCTTTGACGTGCAAAAAGGCGGGGCAAACCTATCAGAAAACTGTATTACATTTTTATATTAGTTTTTCAAATATTATAAAATGCAGGAGAAAACGAGCCTGGTATGATACCTTGTTGGGTGGCATAGGTACTGGAATGGGAACGTTGAATTCAGTTGACATCGAAACATTGGCTCATAAATTAAAGGTTACCAGCCAAGATATCTCTCAAATTATAGTTCTGCAGGCCCAGTGGAATCCCACAATATAGTACACACAATTAATTGTTTGTTAATTTAAAATTTGATATTAATGTAACAACTCTACAATCTTTGTATGTACAAATGCAGAAAAACTATGTCCAAACAAAACTTTTAGTAGGAAATAAGTATCCTTGGCAACAATTATTTGATAGATGGATCCCAAATGAGAACTGGATGAAATTGTATCCCGATACTTATTGTACAGGGCAAATAATTCATTTCAGTGTTACTAACCCAAAGATTATACGCCAAGTTCAATAAAGCCTACACTATGTGCATACTAAGTGTACACGATATGAATCAATAAAATTCTTATCACATTTTTTGTACTTTCTAGTCAGTCAGAAATATTACACTAAGTGTACATGTAGTCTATATTTTGTGGTAACCTTTATGAATCCCTGTCAATATTTAAAGCTGCAAGAATATCAGTAGGAAAAGGAGGAGAAGGTGCGAGTTATGTCTGTGTTATCTGTTCACTCAGAACAGTGTACACTTAGTGTAGGCTTTATTGAATCTGGCCCTATTTGTAAGTTTTTGGTTTTGCCTTTAGTGTTTGGGCCTCCAATTCATTCCTTCCAGTACTGGATGCCACAAATAGAGGAAAATTATGTAGATTTTAATAAGACTCAAATTGGAACATTACAGTGACACCGTGAATGGAATGATCTGTGGACAACATCCCCCTGTGTATGAACCATATTTTCTGCAGCACTCTGTCAACATATGTAAATGGACTATATTACCTCCTACTTTTGAAATGTTTGTAGAATTTGCTCCACAGTTTGTAATAAATATTACTTATTTAACTTGGTACAATAGTACTTGTGTATTTAAACCTGTTGATCATGTCAGCATATCTTACCAATGAAAACCAGAAATGATTACTGAGCCCAATATGACTTTGTCATTAGATTCCTTGTAGAGGATACTTAACATGTCACAACAGTTACAGAAACATCTACAAATTGTGAATTATAGTATACTGTATATTGCATGATGAAATGTATAGTATAATTGTGAGTAATAGATTACTCCATTTAGCGAAGAAAAATTAATCTGATACAGCACACAGTTGGTGGGACATATTTACTAGATGGTCCAAATCAGGAATGAATTTATGAAATTGGATAATTTATCCTGTTTTGATAATTATGATGATCATAATTCTATTAAACATTCTGGAATTGTTTTTTAGCTTATTGGATACATTGAAAAACTGAAAATGTATTATTGTTCTCATATACACGAGTCAGAAGTCAAAGGACCAAATGTGATACGAAAGGCTTTTACCTTGAGTGAATGAGAGACTGACTTCTGCCTCAGTATAAAGAACTGAGTGAAAGTGTTAATTTAGTTATTCTTTATTTTTCTTATTTTCTATGAAACATAACTATTTTAAAACTTGTTTATCCTCTAGTCTGTGACTAAAGGGCACTTGTTTATTACATTCTTTTACATTTCTAGCAGTTTGATAAGGCACCTGTTTATTAGTCTACGTGATTAAAAGACACTGGTTTATTACATTCTTTCACATTTCTAAAAGTCTGATAAGGTACTTTTTTGTTACATTCTTTTATATTTTTCCTCAGTCTGATAAGGTACTTGTTTGTTACATTCTTTTATATTTTTCTCAAGTGAAATTGCAGAGTTATAGGGGCTGGCAGGCTTGACTGAACATTCTGAGACGGATAGCCAAAATCTCTGGTCTGTTCTGGAAAGTCTTTGTTGATCCCTAAAGGTTAAGTTCCCAGAAAAACTGGTAAACAGCTAGGGTATAAAAAATGAAACTCCCTGTCAGTTTGTAAAAGCCTTACTTCTAGAGTGGATGCACTGCCCAGGACCTTCCCAATAGAGTCTCCGACCTGACCACAATGAGGCTTCCTGGTCGAAGTATGGACGAGGATGAAGTCTCTTACTTTATCGGTGATGTATTAACGTTTTTCTTTCCCTTTTATTCTTTTCAATATTAATGTTAATGCTTTCCTGACATGGAAGTACAGCTGGTTTGATATCACTATTAATGCTTGCCTGATATAGAAGTGTAAGAGTGTATTGTCTAATAAAGCTTTGTTCATTGTAGTAAAAATTCTTTGTCTTTATCATTTCTGTCCTGCTAAGAAATTGTGTTTAGGCAATACACCATGAAAAGAAGACAAAAGTAGCATCAATCATCGAAATTGTTAAACACAGTGACTACAGTGTATTGCATACAGAGAGGCACAAAGTCATAAAATATTGGGATTTGCAGACAGAAACAAGAGCAATGTGGAAGAAAGATACCAAAACAGTTCCAATAGTAGTAGGAGCAATGGGTCTTATAAAAAAATAATCTAAATTGTATTTAGATATGTTACCAATACATGTAACTCTCTATGAATTGCAGAAGGAGTCATTACTGGGCACAAGAGCACTTCTGGCTGACATCAAAGATTGAAACAATACTAATTTCATGACCTTTAATCATACTTTGACTTAGGAATGGGGTCCATTCCCGTCATGGTATTAGAAACCCAAAAGATTTGGAGAAATTAAAAAAAAAAAAAAAACAAAACAGGAAAACCAGAAGGATGTGTGATGACCCATCACTGGACCACTAATCAAGGAGACGCAATCCTCACCACTGGCACCAGTGGGGGGCATACACTGGGAGGATGACAAGTATACACACACACACAGTATTTCCAGATGCAGCTCTCTGCATCAAGTGCAATTTCCCCTAAGAGCACACACAGACCACAGTCAGTCCGGTGTTGTTTTCTCTCTCTTTCTCCAGATCCCCAATAAGAATCCCCACTGGCATAGCTATAGAGTTGAGATCTCAGCTGACTGACCAAGCAAAGACCCCCACAGCACACTCTCTGTCCAACCAGTGATTCATGTCCCTGCCCAAGTAGCTGACACACACACATTTTGAGGTTTGATTTAAACACACACACACACACACCTGGGAAAGGCTGGCACAGGTTTACTAGCTATGCCTCCTTCTGCTCAGACTATAAGGTAGTTACCACTGCCACTATTCAACTCCTTATCAGCTACTTTAAGGCCCTTAACAAAGGGTATCCAATCTTACTGTGTAATATTAATATTAATGCAAATGGTAGTTTGACCAAGAGCAAGGCTATTAGGAGTGACCCACAAAGTGTCACCAAATAAATATGCAAGTACTCTCAAAACTTAAATATCTCTACACAGATCAGCCACAATAAAAGGTTTAATATATTTAATAATAAATAAGAAAAGAACAAGACAATACTAAATATATATTCACAGTGACATATTTGCTCAAAATCACAGGGAATATTTAAAACAACATTGCAGGACAGTCGCAAATAAAAAAAGAAAGATATCTAAACTAAGCTTCACCATATTCCTGACCGAATCTAAGAGAAGTACTATAACCTAAGACATTACTAATAGAGCAAGGCTGATGTGGTGAATGGATTGTCTATTTGTTGTCAGGTCCAAGACAGAATGCAGAATGCTCTGTCTCACTAAGAGACCTCTCAAATTAATATCTAAAATATTACTTCTGGAATAGCTTGCATCATGACATCATTCTTTGTCATCTGACTGCTAGTTCCTAGGCCAAACAACCATTGATGGCAGCTGGTAGCATTTAGCATCTACCTGTAAAAATATACAAACAAGAGCTTCTCTTCAGATCTCTGGCAGATGCTGGAAGTCATAAAACAATTGCATTCATTCATGCTTTCAAGACTAGTAATTACTTCACCCTAAAGACAATACAGAATGTTTCTTAGTACAGAAATTGTGTCTCTTGCTGCTTTGAAAACTGAAAGATACCATCTTTATGGCCTAGCCATAAAGTATTTTAATTTCAGTTATTTTTCTGAAGTTAACCTCCTGTATTCCAGCTTCCACTGTTAAAATATATACATTTAAACAGTTTCAATAGTGCATGTACATTCTGTTCTCTTCCAGTAGATCATACTGTGGCTACATTTCAAAAAGAACTCTGCAAATACCCTTTTCAACACATGCATCTGTGCAAGCAGTTTAATATACACAACATACAGTTCCAATACATTTGTAACACAGGCATCTTGTGTAAATAATTTTGATATTCATCAATGACATATAATTATTTACAAAATTCCAGCTAGCTGGGCTGGCAGTATCTCCTTTCATCACAGGATGCTTCATTCTCATCAAATGATTTATAAAAATCAGTGCATACCAAGATTATATATTGCCTGTTTCAAAGGAGGTATGGTCCTCCCTGAAACTGATTACATGTACAGATCTGCAATCGTGGGACTGTATACATATCTGCCAAGTTCACAACACCCAAACATAGTGAAAGTTTTGAAACATGAGAAGAATAAATCTAAGACGACTTCCCATCTTACTCTAGCAGAAGCATATTGACACCAAGCGGGAATGAAAATCAAACCAGAAATAGATAAAAATCAGGCAGCAACTGAATGTGCCAAAAAACAAAAGAAAGAAATAATATAAGGTGAAGGATCAGATGAGAAGGCAAGAAATGTGGAAAATGCATAAATATAGTTTCAAATACAGAAAACTCTGGGGAAGAGCCCCATGTTGATCAGGATCGAACACAGAAATGGTTAAGGAGAGGCAAATTCAAACAAAAAGATGAAAGGTTAATATTGGCAGCCCAAGACAGCAGGCTACATACATAGGTTTACAAAGTCCATTGAACATGTGGGAGAAACAGACAAATGTAGGTTTTATAAAACAGAACTGGAAACAGTTGCACATCTTGTAGCTGGTTGTGATATACTAATGGAAGAAGGACTGTATACTGAAAGGCATAATAATGTGGCAAGACTGTTGCACTAGGGATTGTGCAAATATTATAATACTGAAGTGGCTGAAAAACACTGGAAACATGAACCACAAAGCATCATAGAAAATGATGAAGTTTATATCACATGGGATCACCCACTACCAGCAGTTAAAAAAATAGATGCGAGAAAACCAGATACAGTAGTCCATGAAAAGAAGACAAAAGTAGCATTGATTAGTAAAATTGCTACACCCAGTGACTACAGTGTCTTACGTGCAGAGAGACACAAAGTCATAGAATACCAGGATTTGCAGGTAGAAATTAGAGCAATGTGGAAGAAAGATACCCAGACAGTTCCAATACTAATAGGGAGAACAGGTCTTATAAAAACAAAATTACAGTCATACTTTGATATGTTACCAATACATGTAACTCCATAGGAATTGCAGAAGGAGTCATTACTGGGCATACTGCAGGTGCTGCAAAGAGAACTTTTGGCTAACATCAAAGACTTAAACAATACTACTTTCATGAACTTTAAATGTACTTTGACTTAGGAATGGGGTCCATTCCTGTCATGGTATCAGAAACCTAAAAGACTTGGGAAAATTAAAAAAACAGTATAAATATTTAATATCTCTGATAAAGCACTTAAGCACTAATGCACAGACTTTAGCCGCCTAATATCTCATTTGCACAGTAAAAGTGCTTAAAGCCTGCAATATAGCACTCTGTAGTTAAAACTCATTAGTACAATTAGAATATGCAAAGCACTGGTATTTAGTCATCACAGCCCCACAATACTGCAAAGTTATTCTGCATTTCCACCGGGGTCTACTTCAGTAGACTGAAAGTTCACTTACCCGACTTGCAGATAGCCGAGACAAAAAGGCCAACAACTGCAAAACACCGACATCCTGGAACACTGACTTCCCACTCCAGGTAAGTAACCACTTGGCCACCCTGCTGAACTTTGCCCCTTACCCCCGCAGTAGTGAGATCTCGAAGTTGGTATATTTAGTTAGGGTATGTGTGTGGGGTCACAGCCCTCCACAAAGGAAGGTGTGGGTGGGTTTACTTTCCTCCGGTTTTACTATTTTTTCAGGATGACCAAGCGGTTACTTACCTGGAGTGGGAAGTCAGTGTTCCAGGATGTTGGTGTTCTGTGGTTGTCGGCCTTTTCATCTCAGTTATCTGAAAGTTGGGTAAGTGAACTTTCGGTCTACTGAAGTAGATCCTTCCACCGTGATTATTCAGGACTACAATTCTACAGTCACATTATCCCTTCTCTGCAATATGTTGGCTCAAAAATACTGCAGCAATAATTTCCTTGCTCTTATATACTTTGCTAATGAATAGGCTTAGTTAAATTACTTATTTTCACATACATAAGTGCTCATACTTTAAGGAGCACACAGTTGATAAAGGGATCATAACACTGCTAGGGAGGGTGACTCATAGAAAATGGATCTTCTATTGTGATCATACCACTAGCTGGGGGGGGGCATAATTTTTCTTCTTGAATGGGAGGGGTGGGGGAAGATAGTCACTTCAGATTCGATGTTATTTGTTTTTTATTTATTTAACCTTTGTTGACCGGGTTTAGTCCCACTAGGCTAGTAGACACTTTTCAGGGGAGGCCCAAGGTGGTATTTATACTACTAGGGGAAAAATTTTGGCCAGGGCATTGGGGAACTTCCCATACTCTTTAGAGTTGCTAGATGGCATTGGAATGTTCCTACAGCAGCAAGGAAGAGGCCTAAGGGAAGTAGCAGCAGCATAGTGCAGGAGGACAGAAAAGCTATGGAGAGAATGGAGGTGGAAAGTGAGAATTTGGAGAAAATAAATTGTCCGTTGTGGTGCTTCAGAATGTAAATGAAGATTCCCATTTGGTGGATGTTAAAAATGAGTAGTGTTTAGCTATCTCCATGGAGAAGGAAGTATGCGAGTCTGTTGAAGTGGTGCAGATAACAGAAAAGGAGTCAGGAGGACTTCCAGATGATGTTCTGTTACAAATAATTGAGCAGGATGACCCAGGTGACAGTTCTGCTGTTTCATGGTGTGAGATGGCAGATAAGTGCTGAGGATGGTAATGTGAAAAAGGAACCAGGTGGTACAGCAGCACAGAATGCAGCAGTTAAAACTTATGCAGCAGATACAGAAAGTAAAAGAGAAAAGCAGCAATAAACTGAGAGGGTGTCATTTTTTGTGAAAGCAGATAATGCTGTAATAAAAACTTATACAGCAGTGACAGCAGGCAAAAAAGGACAGCAGCAAACTTTAAGTAAAACTGTTTTTAAAGAGAGGAGAAGACCAACTGTGAGAATAACAATAAATGACACTATAATAGGCAGATAGGCTTTAAAGCTCAAAGAAATTGGCCTTTAAAACATATTGTGACAGAGATTTTTTTGTGACTTAACATCTGAAAATGATGGACTTATGATGAAATTTCTGGAAATGAGTAACAAAAAGAAGGACATTTATTCATGGAACAATTATTTGTTTTCTGGTAGTAACTTATATGTAAAAAAAATGTTACTTTGCATGTTAGAACTGATGAATTAGAAGAAGATGATGTTAAAAAATACGTGCAGGGTCTATGTGAAATTGTTGATAACATTGTGAAAGTCAGAAATGACAGAATCTTATGGAATGGAGGGTGGAGATTAAAAGCTGTCTTGAAATATGAAAAAAAAAACATGGTGAAACACTTGCCAAGTGTTATTTTAGTGAGTCATCATAGAGAGACACTAAGATATAATGGTCAGCCTAAATTTCATTTTTGGAGACTTTTCTTATTTAATTAATGAGTGTAACAAGGTACAATATAAACAATATGGGGAGAAACGACAGATAGCAAGAAGATGTGTGCCTGAATGGAGGTTGTGTAAAAATGGGACACTTTTGGATGGACTGTCAAGAGCAAACAGTAAATAATGAAAGAGGAGAAAGGGAAGAAAGCATACACAAAGAAAGACAACAGGTGGCTGGGGGAAGAGGGTAGCATAGGTCAAAAATAAACTGTAGAAGAAGAAGAAAAAGCTATGGAGGGGAAATGAAGAGAGAGAGTGCGCATGCAAGAGAGAAAAACAACAAATGATGAAAACGGACTGTAACAGCTAGACACGGACTGTTTATTTAATGTAAGCGCTTTCGGCAGCGTTATTACCCCACCTTCTTCAGACAAACTAAAATAACAAATAATATAATATATATTAATTATATATATTTTTAGATAATCTTATAAACTGTTTTAACAAAGGTTTTTAGAGGTTTTAGAGGAAGGTATTTAATGCTAAATATGATAGTAAATATGACTACCCTATTATATTCTTATATATTCAATTCACAATTCTAAATCTAATAATTATGTATGTATAAACTTTTAGATTTTACACATGGTTACTAATGTTATTTAATAGGTTTTATTTATAAGATTTTTTACGCTTGTATTTAGTTGTAATATCTACATACCTACAGCCAAATAGTTATTTAGTTTGGCCAGTAGTTGTCATGTGCATCGATGTAAGTATATAGTATACAATTTTGCTCTAAGTAAATATATGTGTAAGATTTCATTTAGTTTGACAATTTAATTTTATATAAAAGCATATATATAGGTTGCTAATATACTGAGGTTTGCTGAGTAGTTTTGGTTTAGTACTGTTCTAGGGTTTTAATTCTACTTCTTTTGATATTGATATTTATATACATATGTTTACCTTTAAACCCAAAATTTGGCTTTATTGGATAATTAATTAGTGATTTAATTTATTGTTTTAAGTCTTGATGTGTATATATAAAAATTAGAAGCTGTGCAATGTTCAGTGTTTGTCTGAAGAAGGTGGGGTAATAACCCTGCCGAAAGCGCTTATATTAAATAAACAGTCTGTGTCTAGCTGTTACAGTCCATTTTCATCATTTGTTGTTTTTCTATCTAGTTTATTTTTCGTTTTTTCTCCAGCGCATGCAAGAGAGGTCAGGAGATGGGTTGGATGCTAATAATTTTAAGTTCTAGGCAGTGAAAATTTTGATTCTGAGGATCAAGGATTATTTGTACATAAATACAGTAAAAAATACTCAATTGGGAAAAAATCAAAATAAGAAAAAGAAAATTTCCCTTAAACTTAAAAAGAATGAAAAGCAACACCTTTTAGAATATTTTCAGTAAATCTGAACAGTATTACTAACACTGTGAGGATAGAGATACTGGAATAGCAAGCTAAATGTGATGTGGATATTATACTATTAGAGGATGTAAGATTCCTGAAAACTGATGAAAAACTGCAAACCGAAAAATTGTAGGGTGGAAATATAATATGGAATTTATGAAGTGAACATTGTTCTGGAGTGGCTGCGTTGTGTAAAAAAATAGTGAAAATTCTAGATGTAAGGTTGGTAAAGTTGGGAAGATTAGCTGTTGTGCATATGAGGTGGAGATAACATGTTATAGAATTATAGCATTATATTCATATATAACTAGTAAGGAAACAGAAAATCGGTTTTATCAACTATTAGACTATGTGGTGGTTAACATGAAAATTACAATTGCAGAGACTTCAATTATGATTTAAGAAGAAAATATAAAAAGAAAGGGAAATGTGTAAAAAATACAGGAAGTGATAAAATGTAAAGTAATTGTGTGTAACAAAAATCACTGAACATATTGAAGGGGCACTTGGAATTGAAACTGATTATTCTGTATTATTGGAACGCTAGGGGGTAGCAGATGGTGATGCAGTTGTAAAGGGTTGTTAATACCATTTAGCAATATGGATGGAAGTGATAGAAGAAGGGATGAACATTAAAATAGGAAAGGGAATAAAAAGTATAAATGAGAGATTATATGATGAAACTGTAGAGTGGGAAGTATTGCAGTTATGGAAGGATCATATAACCATGAAGGATTTCTATAAAAACTGATCTAAATGGTTGACTGAATTCAAAAAGTTGTTTTTTTTTTTTTTCATTGCAGTATGACATAAGAAAGGAAGAGAAAGTGAAGTATGGGAAAATGTATAAAATGTATTAATGAATTTTGAGAATAATACAAGAGAGTATTATGATATGGCAAAAGAAATTGAGAAAAAAAAAACTAAGGCATTACTGTTCAGGCAGAAATATTATTGACAATGGAAAAAGAATGAGATATTTGCATATTTAGATTAAATTGTACAGCAGCATATTGGTATAACTAGGGAAATGAAAATGTAAAAGGAGAGGCAAAAAGAATACAAAAGCAAATTATGACTGTTGCAGTACAGCATGTGGAAAATATGTATAAGAGTAAAAAGAAGGAAAATAAGAGAGAATGGAAAGTAAAAAAAAATCCAGAATGAGTTAAGACGTTTTTGAAAAAGAAATTACAATTAGTGAATTGGATGACATAATTAGGAAAATAAATGGTGCTTCATTGTCAGGCTCAGATGGTATAGGATATGGAATGTACAAGAAATTAGTGGATTAACAAAAAGAGTATTTTGTAATGTACTGAATGAATGGCTGAAGGAAGTGTTTATTTATTTATAGTTATGCCATCAGGTATTTCAATTTATAAGGAAGAATGATTAGAAGAATGAGACCCATCACACTAAATAATACAGATTATAATTTTTATGAGAATAATACAGAGGAAAATGATAGGAATGATGACAGATATTATAGAAGAAAGTATACATGGTATAAAGGGAAGGGACATCCAAAAATTGTTATTAGTTGTGAGAGAAAATGTGGATGATATTAAAAGTAAAAGGGGAAATCTAAAACTTATGGTAGGTGATATTAACAATGCAGTTGATACAGTAAAACATGACACTTTGTGGGATTTCATGGATAAGTATTTAGTAGGTAATACAAATATGAGAGTGTGTATGTTTGCATATCAAAATAATAGAGTGAGAGTGCTAGTGAATGGGTGGTTAGGCAAATAAATGTGTATGAAGTGTGTTATAAGACAAGGATGTATCATGACTGGAATATTATTTGCACTGTAATCAATGTCATACTGAGTGAAATAGCTTAGAAAATTAAAAAAAATGCTGGATATGTGATACAAAAAGAAGTGGTGATTTCAATATTTCTCACATACACAGATGTTATAGCTGCAGTTGCTAAGAACAAAATATGGATGGGGGAAGTGTTGGTTTGTCTGAATAACTATTTAAAGGAAATGGGAATGACTCCAAATTGAGATAAAAGCAAGGGTTTGGGTGATGTGATAAAAACTGGCAGGGGGATATTTTTCAATGAATGCGGTACATTTGCTAGGGATAAAATTTGGGAAAAGTGTATTGTTAAGATGCAATTGAAGGATTTGATAAAATAAACAAAAGAAATAGATCTTATGTGGAGGACGTATAGATTAGCATTCAGGAAAAAAGTTTCATCGGGTAAATTCTGTATTAATTGGAAAAACATATATGTCAAATATCTATATGATCCCACAAATTTATGAAAAGGAAATTGTGCAATTGGTGGTTTCTTTCATACTGGGTTCAAGATTAAACCAGTAAAAAGAAGTGTGTTGTATATGAGTGAAGATGAAAGGGGACTGGGGTTACTAAATCCAGTTGTTTATTCTTTAAGCTTGTATAGAATATTAAGGTGGGTAAAAGACAGGAGTGAGAAGTTAAAAGGGAGAATGCTTAAATATAAGTACAAAAGGATCTAGATGATGATGATAATAAATAGAAAGAGAGTATGTAAATGAAAAAATGATCAAGAAAAATACTAACATGGAAAATAACATTTGATGATATAGAGGAAAATAGAAGAATGTGGTATGATAATGTGATGAAACAATATTGTTATGTAAATCTATGGAAAATGTTACCTCTAAGAAGTGATTAAAGCCATTAAAGTCAGGAAACGTGGTGTACTAAGATAGTAGAGTGTCAGGATTTCCTATGTTGCCTGATAGTAAGTTACCAGTAAAGGGGAATATGTCATATAAAAAGAAAGTTGAAAGATTGTGTTTATTTTGTGGGGAGGAAGAGACAACAAAGTTTTTTCTTTTGAAATGTAAAGAAGTAGTGAAACTTTGAAAAATTTGTGTGAGGGAATTTTTTTTAAAATATTAATAACAAACAATACAGCTATCAATATGGTTAAATATGAACATTATAAGAACAAGAAAAAATATATGATAAGAGTAGATAATTTATTTTATTTTATTTAATATGGGTTATTTGGAATGAAAGATTGAATGAAATTTTGCTTAATTGAACATGCATTTTGACAGATATATTGCAAAAATGTAGATTATGTTTGTGAAAGGAGTGGGGTCAATTATGGAGGAGTAATAATGAAAATAAGAAAAATGATAAATAGTAAAATAAATAAAAAATGTGTATATGTGTGTCTGTAAATATAAATATGCATAAATATAGATCTATTGTAAATATGTAAATCATTTTTATTTTGAGTAAAATAAAGGACCCCTACTCTTTTCAATAGGTGCCATGGTCTTTTACATCCATTTGTGCTTTCACCAGCTCCTCCAGATGGGGTCTCGGTTTAACATCTCATCCGAATGACAACAGACTCAGGAGTGCAGCACTCCCCTTATTCTGCACTGCAATGTCAGTAATTAATTTCTTGGTGTGGGAAGAGAAGCCACCGCAGTCTTCTGCACCAAAGTATTGGGTGCTGTATGGGTAAAGACTACAGCCTCCATCTAAACACGTAGGTAGTGCTGCTCTATGCATAAACCAGTTGATCTTGCACAACAAACTACTGAAGAAACTTCTGAGGTTGAAATTCTAAGTACTGTATCTATACACATCAATACCATGTGTCACACAAATATGACAACTTTACATAGGCAGAGAAAATCAACAAAGTAAAACAGCCCTCTGGCCAACTACAGCAGCATACTCTTAGATTTTTTCAATCTTAAGCACAGAAGAGATCAGGCTACCATCCCTGTAGTGTAGGAGATAACAGGGTGACATTGTCTTTATTAAGAAAAAATAAAACAAAAGTTGTGGGCAGTTGGGTTTGATATGTCATTCAGCTATCTTGAATATAACTTACATGTGTTAAAACTCATATAAGGCAGAAGGGTATTGGATCTGAGGAGATAAATGTAGTAGATGAACGTGCATAGAGTTTTATGTATTTATTAGTACTACAATATATATATTTTTACACCATCACTGCCATAGCTCTCAACCAATCAGGGAAAAATCTCAACGGAATCATGGCCAAATCAAGAAATAATCAGGAACACTTTTAAAATATCAGTACTATTAACTTGAGAAACTGACAGAATAAACAAATGATTATTAATATATATTGGATAATAGAGTTATAGACTTATTTTACTTCAAAGTGCAATTCACCACCTTTTTCTCCAAAAAGTCAAGTTTTAGGAGGGATTAAGAGGGCAGGACAAAATTTTGAGTCAATGTCAGGGACATCTATGAATATCAAGGACACTTGAGAGGTATGATCTCTGCTAAAACTCTTCCACCTTTATCAACAAACTGCAAGAAGAATTATGGACACCCCTACTTGCACATCTTATTGTCTATCACAGCAAAATAAGTTCAGAAAACACATATTTTTTAACCATCAGTCAAACCAGTATGAACTTAGCTAAGACATCAAAGACATTCAGCTGTGTTATAAAACTGACATTTTATACAGCGTAGAAAAAGTAATAGGTTCATAAGTTTATACTAGACTAACTGCCCTGAAGGACTATTTTAAGCCTACCCATTAACCATAGATCAAAGTCACGCCCTTGTGCCTATGAGGCAAAGGCCTTGACCCTTATGATACCCCCCACTGAAAACGGATTCACTTTATAAGCTAGAAATTCTGAAATATCAAATTACAGAATCTCGAGCCCATAAAGTAGAAAATCCAAACACCCGAAACTACACAACCACGAAGCCCTAAATCTTGAAACCACAAAACCGCGAAATTCAAACTCCCAACACTTTCAAACACCATTACAACACACACGCACACAACTAAATAAGCACACACACCTACCTTTATGATATATTCTAACTCCGAGGTCACACTACATACACACAGACACAAAACACCACCACACAAACTACATTCCTCTCGCACACACACATCACAGTAACAACACACACTAACACACACCACAGCACATTTAAAAATGTTTATTAGGAAAAATAATTTAACCTTATTTTTCAATAACACCAGTAATTTTCAACCTACAATACCCTTACTGAAGAGACCAAGTACCTTCAATCCTCCCCTTCACCCACAATTGAAAAATCTTGAAATTATTATGGAAAAGGAAATTAGGAAAGAAATAGCCAAACATAACGTTTTTTCAAATCTTTCCAAAGAAGAAAATGAGTTACTTGATACACTTAAGAAAGATTATTCCATCAGAATCATGCAACCTGATAAGGATGGGGGTACTGTATTAATGGATGTGATACTTTATGAATCTAAGATGAAGGAGGAACTTAGTAATTCCTTGAAATATGTCACAGTTTCTGCCAAAGAGGTCAATATTTCGAATTCCAGGATTTATTGTATGCTTAATAACTTATTACTTGAGGGATCCATTAGTCCTGACACGTTGAATTTTTTATTTAACAAAAAACGTAGAGTTCCATCAGTGTTTGGTATCCCAAAGGTTCACAAGTGTGTGTTAGACCCTCCACTAAGATTAATTGTTTCTTCGGAAGGGGCCATTACCTCCGCACTTGCAAAATTTGTTGACAATAAACAAAGAATTATCTTGGATGGGTCAAACCACACTAAAAGACTCTTGGGACTTTCTTAGACATTTAAAGCAAGAATTATACCAGGAAAACTTGCTTTTTATTACTTTGGATATAGTTGACCTATTTGGCAGTATACCACACAATACTGGTTTACTTTGGTTGGAAGAATATATGAACACCTTTGGCAAATTTTCCAACAATGATTTACTACTATACTCCTTTTGATGGAGATTATTTTAACCAACAACTTCATGACTATGAGGGTGAATTTTACAAACAGGCTAGAGGCGTAGCTATGGGAGCCGATTGTGCCCCAACCTACGCCAACATAGTTTTGTCTTGGTGGGAGCACATTTATGTACTCAACAGTGAGTTTAAGGAATGTTGGATTCTTTACAAATGTTTTTTAGATGACATCTGTATCCTGTGGACAGCAGGAGAAGGGAGATGTTTTTGAATTTTTGTCCTACCTTAAAGGAACTACTAGTTTTTTAGATTTCACCTACCATGTTAATCATGATGTACTCAATTACCTAGATGTCAATATTTTCAAGTTGAATGGTAGATTTTCCTCTAAAATTTATAGGAAATCTACATTCTCCAACTCTTACCTTCATTTTAAGAGTGGACATCCTTTTTTTCAGAAGAAGAATTTAATAAAAGGTCACCTTGTTAGGGTTAGTCAGATGACATCCGAGGATGATGATTTTATTGCCGAATGTGACAAAGTTTGTGACATGTTCAAAGATAGGGGTTATCCATTACATTTGATCCAGCAAATGAAAATGGAAGTTATTGAGAGTAGAACACACAGATTTTCACCTATTTTAGGGCAGGATGTCGTAACAACGGACATTGGAACTATTTCCAATGCTACCTTTAAAGACACAAATAGACAGGATACATTTGTTCTTGATTTCAATGGAGATTCAGGAGTTAAAGAAAGTTGTAGATAAGGAATGGCAAAAATTTCAAGAAATTACTGATATTGAATTGCTACGCCATAGTCCCCTGGTTTTTACATACAGGAAGGACTTAAATTTTAAAAACCTTTTTGAGTTCGGACAAAATCCATGTAAATTTAAACAAGGAACAAGAACAGGCACCTACAAATGTGGTGCTTGTTCACAATGTAGTTTTTTGTACAACGCATCTCAAATAGAATTATCTAGCAGAAATAAGATTTTACGCAGTAATTGCTATGCCAACTGCCACACTAATGGACTTGTCTATCTTGCCTTGTGTAAATTGTGTCATTCTTTTTACATAGGTAAGACAGAAAGGAAATTGAAAACACGAATTTATGAACACCTTTATGAAATTAGTAGGGAAAACAACAAAAATGCCCTTTATCATCATAAAATGGTTTGCAATGATGCAAGTTTTACATTTTTTGTTTTAGAAGTGGTTGCCAAGGACATTAGAGGTGGCATGTTGGAGACGCGATTGGAATACCGTGAGCTCTTCTGGCAAATATTTTTAGATGCATCAAGACCTCCAGGGCTCAATGACATGGTTTCTATCAAGCCAGTTTTGAAATTAAGGCAAGCTAAATTATAAATCACAGTATTACTCACCATATACTATTATTATTATATTATTTTTATTAAAAGTGTTTTTAATTTTTTAACATATATTTTTATTTCCACTTATCCTTTTATTCATAGTATACCCAATTTTTTAAAATTTAATTTATTTTAATTAAGATATATATTTTTTGTATTGTTATTGTACATATTTTTTATAATGATATTGTACATTTCTTATTTTCATTGCATATGACATTGTTAACAGACATCAACAGGCTGGTTTTAAACAAATTCAAGTTTTAAAGACTTGTTCTTTAAGATTTTGTTGTGTAATTAATCAATTACCAGACGGACCAATGTCAGGATGCATTCTTTAATTCAATTAAATATATAAAGGTCCACTATACTGTGAAATGTATCTGATGAAGTTGGTACGAAAACGCTATTTGTTCAGTGAAAGCGTTAATATCTGTCTCAGTTGTTGCATTCGCTGTTAGTTCTTTGCAAGTGTCTATTAGTTTATGTTCATGTTTGAATAAACATTTTCCATGACTCGTTCCTCTTATTGGTGAGCTCCCAGTGTACCTTATTGGTTTCTATTTTAAGCCTACTCATTAACCATAGATCAGAGTCATGCCCTTGTGCCTATGAGGCAAAGGCCTTGACCCTTATGATACCCCCCATTGAAAATGGATTCACTTTATAAGCTTGAAATTCTGAAATATCAAATTACAGAATCTCGAGCCCATAAAGTAAAAAATCCAAACACCCAAAACTACACAATCACGAAGCCCTAAATCCCAAAACCACAAAACCATGAAATTCAAACTCCCAACACTTTCAAACACTATTACAACACACACGCACACAACTAAATAAGCACACACACCTACCTTTATGATATATTATAACTCCGAGGTCACACTACATACACACAGACACAAAACACCACCACACAAACTACATTCCTTTCGCACACACACATCACAGTAACAACACACACTAACACACACCACAGCCCCTACCCGACAACCTTAAAAATAAACACTTATCTGAATCCATGAACACAGCGCAACACCAGGACCGCTAATTCAAAATCTCCTACATTCGAGATTTTGAATTTCGCGCTTCTGGGGTTGCAATCTTCCGATCCTTCCACTTTATGAACTCGAGATACTGAACTTCGAGATTTCAGTATTTCGAGCTTATAAAGTGTTCCCTTGAAAGCATACCTCTCAACCTCTTAGAAGAAGAAATCTGGACAACAACATAAATAATGGGGGGAGGGAATAAAATAGGGATTTTTTTTTTTAATATTGCTCTTACAAACTTAGAAAGCTGATGGAATAACAGGTTTTGCATTATCATGAATTTTCTGAAGGGTATGAAGTCTGAAACTCAAATGTCTGTTATTATGTTCTGATTTCAACCTTCAATAATTTGCCAGTAGTTTGCCAGGAGAAAAATCACAATTTTATGAAAAACATAGCAAAAATATGAGGCACAAATTTGGACATTCTGTGAAAATTGGGACAGCTGAGAGGTATGAAAAATACTTGTCCAGATATAAAGAAGAGCAATACCACCGATTAAGAAACGTCTGACCATTCTGCTTTAGCAATTTCCCCTATATCTAAATATTGGTAACCATGTGCTTCTGAAGTGTACCTCATTATGAGACACGTTCCCCATTTTCAATCTTAAATGTCCATGTTTCTCGTTGTTCCACACTGAAAGGGTCTGTCACACATTCAGTGATGATAATATTTTCACTGATATCCATGGGAAATAATACTGAATCATACGGATCCATCAAAAAATGCTTAATAAAGTAACACATTTTAATCATCTGGTGAAATTCCTAGTTGAAAAATTGTTAATGAGCTGTTAGTGTGTGTTCCACATTTTACTCATCTGTTTCACATTATGAGAGGCAATGTTCCACATTCTGTGGATGGAAGGGTGAGAATTATGTTGGTAACATTTGAGATAACTTCAATAGTGGCTCAAGGGGTGGCTCTGACACACTTGTCCCTCCATTAAAGATTAAAAGCCCACTACTTGAATTTCGGAAATTTCTCCAACATACGTAATTTATCAGGCAGATAACCCATCACCACCCCATCCACGGCTTTCTGAGCATAAACACATAAGCTGACAGAATGTGAATACTTCAGTATGACTGATTCGCAAAGTATTATAGGTTCATAGGTAGGTACTAGGCTATCGGCTCTAGGGCCTATACAAGCCTAGCCAAAAAGGTACCCAGTCTTTCACCACCCAAGAAAATTATTTTCCTGTGCCCCTGTCGAGCAGAGCCACAGAGGTGATCCCCGGGGTGAATTTCCTATTTCCCATCCAATCATCAAGATTTTTCTTGAAGAGTGCTAATGAGAAGCTTTGTTTGATATAGATAGGTAGTTTGTTCCAGAGTATGGGAAGTCTCTGGGACAGGAATCTATTTTTTAGGCAAGGTTCAAATGCCAAATTCAGCACCATAACAGATACAAGCAAGCAAAATCTGAGGGTAATGCTACTCAATGCCAGAAGTCTAAACCTTAAAATCCATTCACTCGAGGCACTCCTTAAAATGGAGAACATCGACATCTGTGCAGTGACAGAGAGCTGGTTCAAGTCTCCAGAGAGCACCCCTGCATTACCAGGCTATAATTCATACCACACGTTTTGGCCAAATAACCTAGACTGAAACACTAAAGGTGGAAGCATGTCCATATTCATTAAGGATATCCACACCTCCAGGCTAGTTGCTCAGCATAATGCATCCAAGATTATCCAAGTGCAACTAACTCTGGGCAAGACCGCAATCCAAATTGCAACTTGCTACAGATCCCCCACCATGCCTCACGATTACCACTTCTCATTTCTTGATACATTGGAAAATATTAGGATACAACCCAACACCCTAATAATGGGTGATTTCAACTACCCCACCATTAACTGGGAAAACTACTCGTACCAACTCTTTTGCTCAATGTTTTCTGGAAATCATAAATTCCAACGCCTTGGATCAACTTATCTACACCCCCACCAGGGGCAGCAATATCCTAGACCTGGTCATTACCAACATGGGCGACCGGTGTTCCACACCAGAAGTCAATTCCTCGTTGGTCAGATCCGAGAACAAGCTAATCAGCCTAGCCATCCACATCCCACCCCCACCCCCCATTAGAGAAACCACCGTAAAAACATTTCTCCAAAGCCAACTTCACGCTTCTTAAAACAAAAGTGGCAAACTTCACAACACCCATGCAGATGGACAATAGAGTTACGACTGCTAAATCCTACACAAATGCACTTTATAAGCACTTACATGAGTGCATGGATCGTGCTATCCCTAACAGAAACAAGATGCTATCCTCCAAAAAAAGGAAGCCAATCTGGTGGTCCCCTGCCATAAACAAATGCTACAACACAAATAAGAAACTGTTCAAAAAAGAGTAAAATGTCATGACTGGAAGAACTCCCTGGCCAGCCTCAGTAAAAAGCTGAGATCCCTCATAAAATCCTCCAAAGCTAGTTATGAAAACAAAATCATCACTGATTCTAACCACAAAGCATTCTATAGCTGTGTCAAGATTCTCAATGGCAACACTCAGATCTGCTCTGAGTTGCAGCACAATGACACTAAATATACAGAACCAACTGATATTGCCAGTATCCTGGCAGATAGGTTCAGTGTTAACTTTACCCCCTCACCCCCTAAAGGGCCCATCTCTATACCAGAAGAATGCAAAGTTCCTGTAATCACGGCTGCATAAGTAAAAACCACACTCTCCAAAGCCAAGAACACAGCATCCATGGGACCTGACAACGACCCAGGCTGCGTTCTACATGAACTACAGAATGAACTGGCACCCCGCCTAAGCACCATGTTCAATCATAGACTCACCTCAGGCTTTGTGCCCACTGAATGGTGCACAGTGATGGTTATCCCACTCCACAAAGGGGGAGCCACCATGGACCCCGGGAACTACTGCCCCATTAGCCTAACGAGCCTGGTCTGCAAGGCCATGGAACGTATCATCATGAAACTTATAAACAATGACACTGGCAATCTCCAAACTCTGGAACCCACCCAGTTTGGGTTTGTAAAATGCAGATCATGTCTCTTAAACCTGATAGACTTCTTTGAAGCAGTCACCGAAGCCATAGACGAGGGTAAGGTGGTTCACACAGCCTATCTAGATCTCGCCAAGGCTTTTGACACCATCCCCCACTCTGGAATTATAGATAAACTCACTAAACTAGGTATAAATCCCTATGTCACAAGATGGGTTGCCAACTGGCTCACTGACAGAACCCACACTGTGAAAGTAGCAGACTCCAAATCCGACTTCAGACCAGTAACAAGTGGAGTACCACAGGGTTCAGTCCTGGGTTCTCTCCTGTTTGGTATCTACTTTTCTGAAGTAGAGGCTAACACAGAAGGTCTTTGGCTAATGAAGTTCACAGATGACTGCAAACTAGGAGTTATAATTGAAACTCCTAATGATGTGGACATCCTACAAAGGGGCCTCACTGAGACAGATGCCTGGTGTCAAAGCCATGGCCTCAAGCTCAATGTCAAAAAGTGCACTGTCATCCCCTTTGGTAAAAACTCTGTACCCATGAGCTACCACATAGGTGGTAGTCTACTTAACACCAAAAGTGTGATAAGAGACCTTGGGACGCAGGTAGACAGTAGTCTCTCCTTTGATAATCACATTGCCACAGTAGTCAGGAAATCCTTCTACGTGGCACACCTCTTCACAAAAGGTTTCTCATCCAGGAAAAAAGAGGTCATTGTTTCCCTCTACTCGTCACTCATTAGACCCATTATAGAGTACAACACCCCTTTTGGTATGTACCTCACAAGACATCTACAACAACTGGAAAGGCCACAGAAATACCTCACAAAGAGGATTACTGGCCTCAAACAGATGCCCTACACAGACCGTCTCAAAAAACTCCAGCTTTACTCCATCGCATATCGCCTACTCAGAGGTGATCTCTGCCTAACATACAAAGCTATGTCATACCCAGAGCTGTTGGACATGTTCCACTTAAAGAAATCCCAATCCCTCTGAGCTACACGCTCTAGGGACCTAAACCTTGTCATCACAATAAATAGAACATGTTGGAGGGATAATCGGGTCTCTTTGAGATTTTTTTCTCTGCAAAACACCTATAATGATTCAACCTTGAGTATTGCATCTAGTCCATAAATTAATGCATTCGCACCTGAGGTTCCTTCTCTGTGGAGTCTTTAGATTAATTTTCCCTGTTTCTGTGTGTTTTTTCTTGACGGATACCTTTGGTTTCCTGCCATATACTGTAGGTGAGCAGGCAATCATCCAAATTTCCCGTTGCATGTGGGACTAAGTGAATTAATACGTATTTACTGTTGAGAATGAATACTGTTATCTTCCGACACTGGACACAATAATGGAGGTATCCAAAAATGAATAATAAATGACGCAGTTGCACGTTTTTTCTCTCTATATCGATGGCAACTCTGTAACACTTTTTAACTCTGTGCACACTTCAGTTTTATTTTTATATCTTTGGCATGGGTTTGGCATATGGATAAGGTTTTCACATCATAAACAGAAAGTGCAGGATTAGATTTTGACCTCAAGTTATTGGCTAGGCTTAAAATAGCCTTTCAAGCAGTTATTCTAGTATTCACCTATGAATCTATTCATAGGTTCATAGGTGTGTACTAGGCCAACGGCCCTGGAGCCTTTACAAGCCTAGCCCATAGAAGTGCCCTGGCATCATGCTGCCATTAGTTCCTGGTGCCGCTATCAAGCAGAGCCACTGGAGTGATCCCCAGGGTGAACTTCCTATTTTCCATCCACTTATCAAGATTTGTCTTGAAAAGGGCCAGTGAGGCACTCTGCTTGGCATGTACAGAAAGTCTATTCCAGAGCATGGGCAGTCTCTGGATTATGAACCTGTCCCTCCAGCATGTTCTGTTGATTGTGGTAATGAGATTGAGGTCCCCAGAGCATGTGGTTTGGACGGATTGGGATTTCTTTAGGTGTAACATTTCTAACAGGGCTGGGTCATACATGGCTTTGTAAGTCAAGCTGAGATCTCCTCTTAATAGACGATATGAGACAGAGAAAAGCTGGAGTTTTTTGAGTCTGTCCATGTAAGGCATGTGTTTAAGGCCTAAGATCCTCTTCATTAGGTACTTTTGTGGCCTTTCCAGCTGTGGTAGGTGTTTAGTAAGGTACATGTTAAATGGGGCATTATACTCGATGATTGGTCTAATGAGGGAAGAGTAGAGAGAGAGGATGACCTCTTTCTTCCTGGATGCAAAACCCTTGGTAATGAGATGTGCCACATAGAAGGACTTTCTGACCACAGTAGCAATGTGGTAGTCAAAGGAGAGGTTGCTGTCAACCTGTGTCCCCAGATCTCTTATAACACCTTCAGTGTTCAGTGGGCGACCATCAATGTGGTAATTAGTGGGAACTGAGTTTTTCCTAAAGGGAATGACAACGCATTTTTTGACATTAAGCTTAAGACCATAGTTTTGACACCAGTCATTGGTCTCAGTGAGGCCTTTCTGTAGGATGTCTACATCACTTGGGGAATTAATAATGGCTTCCAGCTTGCAATTGTCAGTGAACTTGGTTACCCAGAGTCCCACCGTGTTGGCCTGGACTTCTGAGAAGTAGATACCAAACAGGAGAGGACCCAGGACTGATCCCTGTGGGACTCCACTCGTGACTGGTCAGCAGTCTGACTTGGAGTCTGCTACTTTCACACTATGAGTTCTATCTGTGAGACAGTTTGCAACCCACCTAGTGATATAGGGGTTGATGCCTAGTTTGGTGAGTCTATCAATAATTCCTGAGTGGGGAATGGCATCAAAGGCCTTGGCCAGATTGCGGAAAGCTATATGAACTGCCTTGCCCTCATCCACAGCTCTGGTGACTGACTCAAAGAAGTCAACCAGGTTAAGCAGGCATAATCTACCCTTCACAAAACCAAACTTCGTGGGATCCAGAGTTTGGAGATTCCCTATAGCCTTGTTAATTAGGTCCATGATGATGTGCTCCATAGCCTTACATATCAGACTTGTCAGGCATTATAATGGGCGATAATTCCCAGGGTCTGTAGTCACTCCCCATTTATGGAGAGGGATGACTGTAGCAGTGTGCCATTTGGTAGGGACAACGGCTGAGGTGAGGCTGTGACTGAACAGGGCACACAGGTGTGGTGCCAGTTCACTATGTAGAACACAGTCAGGGATATTGTCAGGTCCCATGGAAGCTGTATTCTTGGCCTTGGACAGTGCACCTTTAACCTGTGCTGCAGTAATGCTGGGTGCCTGGCATTCTTCCAGTATTGTGATTGGTCCTCTGGGGGAGAGAGAGGGGTAAAGTTGGCACTGAATCTGTCAGCCAGTATGTTGGCAACTTTGTTGGCTCAGTATAAGAGGTACCACTGTGCAGTAACTCAGAGCAAATCTGGGTATTGCCGTGGAGAGTCTTGATATAACTGTAGAAGGATTTGTGGTTGTTTTCAGTGTCTGCCACAATTCTGCCTTCATAACTAGCTTTAGAGGTTTTGATGAGGGATCTCAACTTTTTGTTGAGGCTAATAAGGGAGTTTTTCCAGTCTTGGGACTTCACCTTTTTCAGCAACAGTTTCTTCCTTCTGTTGTAGAGTTTGTTAATGGCAAGGGACCACGAGATTGGCTTCCTTTTTTTGGAGGAGAGCATCTTATTTCTTTTGGGTATGGCTAGCTCCATGCATTTATGCACATGTTCATACAGTGCATTGGTGTATGATTCAGTGGTCATGCACCTATTTCTCATTTGCATGGGTGCCGTGAAGTTAGCCACCTCTGTTTTTAGGAACCCAAAGTCAGCTTTGGAGAAGTTTTTCATGGTGGTTACCTTTGCTGGTGGTGTGGGTGAGATGTGGACTTCCATGGTAATTAGTTTGTGGTCGGATCTAACCAGGGAGAAATTGGCTATTGCTTTTGAGCAACAGTTACCATGTTAGTTATAACCAGGTCAAGGATGTTGCTTCCTCTAGTGGGGGTAAGCATGAGCTGGTCCAGCGCATTGGAATTAATGAATTCCAGGAATCATTGGGCAAGTGCATTGGTGCATGAGTAGTTTTCCCAATTGATGGAGGGGTAGTTGAAGTCTCCCAGTATGAGAGTGTTGGGTTGGACCCTAATAGTTTCCAGGGTGCTTAGGAATGTGGAATGAGAGTCTTGGGACATGGTTGGGGACCTATAGCAGGCTACAACCTGAATCGCCGTCTTACTCACTGTTAGTTGTATCTGAAGTATCTCCGATGCATTATGCTGGGCTACTCGACTGGAGTTGTGCATATCCTTTATGAATATGGAGACGCCACTGCCTTTGGAGCTTTGGTCCATTTTCTGGGGCCAAAAGGTGTGGAATGAGTTATAGCCTGGTAGCACAGGGGTGCTTTCTGCTGCTTTAAACCAGATCTCCGTTACAGCACAAATGTTGATGTTCTCCATTTTGAGGAGTGCTTCAAGTGAGTGCATCTTGAGATTTAGACTTCTAGCACTGAGCAGCATGACCCTCAGATTGCATTTATTTATACCTGTTACGGTGGTAATTTGGTCTTTGGAACACCGCCTAAAAAAGGTACTATAGGGTTGGAAAGAGCCTTAGCCAGTATCTGGAAACCTAGGGGGTGACAGATGCAGGCCATCTCTGGCAAAGCATCGAGGTCTGTCAGTCATGTCATCCCAAGCAGACAGATACTGGATCCCTTTAGAATGACACCAGAAACTTAGCCAATTGTTGAAGTCAGTAATTTTCTGCTTGTACTGCAGTATCTTTCTGGGCGATGGTAGGATGCTTCTCAGTTATTAGTCTGTAAAGAAAAATTATATATATATATATATATATATATATATATATATATATATGTGTGTGTGTGTGTGTGTGTGTGTATACTTGTCATTGTCCTTGCCTTTCCGTTCATTTATTTCAATTTAACAGATTAAGTGAACTGGTCAGCAGGGCAGACCCTTTTCAGCCACGACACAGGCACAATAGTGCATATACTTCTCCTTCTCAACCTCCAGACATTAAAAATCATAGTACTGGCCTTTAAGCACCATAGCAGAGGGTCATAAAGAGGAGCATTTTCTTATTTCTCACAGTAGCAGTTTTTTTTATAGTAGATCCTATATGGTTAGTGATAGTGCATATTTTGCATAGGCTTAATTTATGTATTTAACAAAATAGTTACTCAAACAGGGCTGACTTTATGAGGAACATCATACATCTAGGAGGAGCAAGGCTAAATATGCGCGCCAAAATTGTAGCGCTATGTCTAAGCCATAAATGTTGAGCTGGACAGTAGTGCATTACAATAATATATAGGGGTATACCGATTTAAGATGTGACATAAACAACACTGTTGAGTATATACACATACGTAGATACATAAATAACAGTACACTGAATGAAATATATATTTAAAATACGTGTGAATGCTTGATACGTATTTTAAAAACATAAACTATTGTACAGTCAGTAGTACACATACCATACCTCTCAACTGTACAGGTTTTTGCAGAATGCCTAGATTTTTGCCTCATATTTTTGGTGTGTTCCTCCTAAAATCTATCCCTTTCTGGCAAATAACTGAGGATTGAAGTCATTAAATAATGACAAAAACATTTCAGTTTAAGACTCCACATCCTTTGGAAAATTCATGCTAATGCAAAACCTATTTATTCTATCAACTTTCTAAGTTTGTTAGGGCAATATTTAAAATATGTCCCCCCATCATTTTAGACTTTGTCCAGATTTTTTGCTCTATGAAGTTGAGAGGTATGCACATACTGCTCAACCTCTTACAACAAGAAATCTGGGCAAAGCCAACAATAATGGGGTGACTAATGCCCCAGAAATTGGGACAATTTTTAAGTGCTGCTCTTACAAATGTAGAAAAGTGATAGAATAACAGATTTTGTATATGCCTGAATTTTCTGAAGGATATGAAGTCTGAAAAACTTAAATGTGTGTCAATGTTTTGTGTTCAATCCCCAATGATTTGTCAAGGATTGGCCAGAAAAACTAAATTTTATGAGGAATAGACTGAAAATAAGAGGCAAAAATCTGGACATTCTGTGAAAATCTGACAGTTGAGAGAGAGGTATGGCAGTACACAATTATAATTGGTTAGCTGAGCCTAATCCGTCACAGTCAAATACCTAAAATAAATCCTCAGTATGCCAACTATTAGTCTATGCAGTGTACGTAGTAGCATCATCAGACATTTTGACAAAGACAGTTTCACTCTCTATTCTTAATAATTAGCATAATGCTTTCGGCTGTTGTAACCTGTATGCATATACTAAATTATAGCACATACCTTTAAAAAAACATAACGGAGTCAGAAAGAAAACCACTTTCTTATTTTTCAAAACTGATAATTTTCATATAGTCGACCACATAGAGTTGGTTATGGGAGTCTCTCTATGGCTTTAGCAACGTCTTAAACGCGCCTTGCCTTATGAATGGAATTAAGTCTGTTTAGAGCTATTCTAAATCTAACGACAAAAATCATAACCCTGTGGCTAAATCACAACATGTGAGAGGTACTTGTCAACAATAATGCACTGAAGGACAGAGGATAGTTTTAAGGCACGCCTTAAATTCAAAGGTTGCATCTAGTGCTGTTGTGCTAAGCCCTCATCATACCTCTCAAACTCTTAAGACAAGAATTCTGGACAAAGCCGACAATAATGGTGCAACAAATACTAAAACTCACGGACATGTTTTAAATATTGTTCTTACAAACGTAAAAAGTTGCCAGAATAAGAGTTTTGCATTACCAGGCATTTTTACGTATATGAAATATGTAACTATGCAACTACGTATGTCATTATTTAGTAACGTCAGTCCTCTTCAATGATTTGCCAGGGGGAAAACATAAATTTTATGAGAGAGAGACCAAAAAGATTAGTAAAAAATCAGGGCAGTCTGCTAAATTCTGGATAGTTGAGACATTTAATTTTAACTTACACAGTGACCAAGATATTCGGTGGTTTCTTCATTTTCGTTGTTATACTATTGCTATTCGACATTCGGTGTGCAAAGTATTAGAAAAGAAAGTCAACAAGCATGTTACAATACTAACACTCCTTATCTCCCGTTCTGAGAGGCAATACATGTAATTGTTTAATGTGACCATGGAAACGGACAGCTTCTCTCCAACCCTCAAATAAAGCGGAATCCGATTGGTGGATGCGTCTGCGCTTTAGCTTGATTTTACTTGCTATTTAGTTTTAATATGTAAACATTGAAAATTCGGAGCATAGCTTTCAATCTTCCATGTGCAAAATGAGGAACACTGCATGTCATAATGTGGAACAAATGGACAAAGTGTTACCAATGGCTTACTAACAACTTAAACTAGGAAGCTCAGGGATATTTTTTGCTTATACAAAAGTTATTTTAACGAAACAATATAATGCACTTCTGTTTACCACTGCTACAAGTTAAAAATGATAACACTAAATGTCTGGCATCTGTTCAATGTGGAACTTCGATGAACATGAACTTTTTAAGACCCAAAACGAGGAACGTTCCTCGAAATGAGGTATACGAAGAGGTATTATTTGGAGTGCTAGTTCCAGTTTGAAAATGGCATACAATGCATGATAAACACAAGTGGGCTACCTGCTTCACCGAGGTTTCTACTCCCTCAGATACAGACAGTTTATATTGGACTCAAAACTATTTTATTACTGCTTTGCAATGCGTCCAGACCTTCTGCAGCTTTGCAGAAGTCCGAAGTAGGGCAATTTCTTACAACAACGTGATGTTTTGCAAGACAAATAATATTCTTAATCTATAAAAAGCCATTTTCATTTTGTATACCAAGATCAGGTTGTTAAAATATCATTACTCCGCACCCTTTCCTCAGTACCACCTCAGTTATTTCCTGCTGTTTGTTTTCATCCGGGTCTGCTCGTGACTCATTGTGTGACCCTTCAGCGTAGCGAACATGGCGGAGGTAGGGGAGGAAACTCATATAAACATTTGTTAACATTGACTTACTTTGTAATATCATTTGGACCTTTGTCCGATAACATGTACGGGACTTCCTGTGTGAATGGCTAGACAATGTCAAGTGAAAGCGGGAAAGTTTATGTTGTTACTCAGTTATATTGAAACTTGTTGCATTACTTTAAACCAGGACGTGTAATAATATTTAAAATATTTTTTTATTGAAATTAATTTGAAACTTTAGTTTGTGTGTAAATAGGCGCATCTGTAAACACAACTCTATCCTAATTTATGAAAGCTAATTTTCGATAATGATGATGCGCCCATGAAGTAACTGAATTTAAGGCGCGCTTTTTTTCCCCAGGAAAGATTGACACTTTCTTTGATGCCGGTAGGCCGTCTGTTTACTTGTAGTGTCAATTCAACATGGTGTATTCAGAAAACAGCTATAGTTGTTTTCTTTTTAAATTTGATAGTTTGGCACATCATCTAGCCGTCGTCCGTAATTTTGGTATACAAGCCTGATTGCGGAAACTGTGTTTTAGTAAATGTTTTCCACGGTTTGTTTTGTTTTTGTTTATTTTTAATTTGTTTGGAAGGGATTGGTTGGTAAACAGTCGCATAACACTGCTACTGGGCCTCTTCTTCTGTTGTTGTTAGCAGGATACTGTAAAACAAAGTAGCAGATGCTGCTGCTTACCCAGATGTAACTCCACTTGCGATGTGTTTAATTGTCCTGATGATGAAGGATGGGGAAGAGACTGTAAATACTGATTTTTTCTTCTTCTGATTCTTCGTGTTACGGATATGGGCAGTAATGCTGCAATTAGATGTATACTGTCGACTTGCAATCGTCCTCGTAAAACGGGAAAGAAATACAAGAGAAAAGTCGTAGATCCTACTTAATGTGATTTATAGCAGTATTTGCTGTATGCGATGATGGGCAGTGTGACTTAAAGGAGCAGTGCATCAAACAGAGTATTATTAAAAGGCTGTAATGGGGTTTAAATACTCCTGTTATTATTGAGTATTCCTGATCCCTAAATATTTTATATTGGTTTAATATCTGTTGAAGTATACGATTCCTTATTGTATTTTAGAAATTTATAATAAAAGCCATCGTAAAGCAAATGTTGTAATTGTAATAAAAGACGCTGTAAAATAAAAGTCGTAAAGTGCTGTGAGTCTATTTCAGTAGAGCCTATTTTATTCAGAAACTTATGTCGTGAAATTTTACGTGGAGTGTTTGTCACAAAAGGAGCTACTGCCAGCCCAGCTGTCTGGAATTTTGTAAGTGATTGTGTGTCATTTGTGAATAGCAACATGATTCATATGCCTGTATAGACATGTGCTGAAGAAAGATTTTATACACTATTGTAACTGTTTAAATGTATCTATTTTAACAAGGGAGACTTGACACTTCAGAAGAGTGGTTGAGTTACTTTATGGCTGGGCCATAAACAAAAGATGTTATCTGCCAGTTTCAGTGCAGTAGGAGACATAATGTGTAGAAATTGAATTTTTTGTGTTGTCTTGAAAGAGAGGTAATTACTAGGTTTGAGGTGTGGAAGTTTTTTATTGCTTTATGACTTCCAACAGCTGCACAGCTCTGAGCAAACAACATCTTTGTCTATGTATTTTCACAGGTAGATGCTAAATGCTACCTCACTGGTTGTTTTTTGAGCCTGGGAATTGAAGTCAGATGACAAGAAATAATGATGTCATTCTGCAAGTATTCCCAGTAGTAATATTTGAGATATTAATTTAAGAACTGTGTGTGAGAGTGAGAGACTGTGCATTTTGTTTGCCTTTGACCTGACAGCATCAGCTGGGAAAATCCACTCCCCACATCTGCCTTGCTTGCTCTGTAAGTAAGTTAACTAGGGTACAATAATTTCTTTAGATTCAGTAGGGAGTATAGTAAAGATTAGTTTAGATGTTTTCTGTATATGAAGCTGTCCTGCAATGTTTTTTAAATATTTTCTATGATTAACTCTGAAGTCACTGTAAGTGCATATTTAGCATTATTTTGTTCTTTTGTTATTAAATGTGTTTTAAGCGTTTCAATTGTGGCTGATCTGTCTAGAGATATTTAAGCTCTTAGTGTGCTTGCATATCTATCTGGTGATACTGTGCAGGCCACTCCTGATAGCCTTGGTTTTGGTCAAACTACCATTTGGGTTAATAGTAATGTTACACAGTAAGATTAGACACCCTTTGTTAAGGGCCTTAAAGTAGCTGATAGAGTTGGCTGGTGGCAGTCATAACTACCTTATAGTCTGGGCAAAAGGGGCAGAACTGGTAAACCTGTGCCAGCCTTTCCCAGTTGTGTGTTTGTGTATAAATCAAATCTCAAAGTGTGTGTGTCAGCTACTTGGGCAGAGGCACAAAGAACTGGTTGGACAGAGAGGGTACTGGAGGTCTTGGCTTGGCCCCTCAGCTGAGATCTCAACTCTATAGCCATGCCAGTGGGGAGTCTTATTGGGGATGTGGAGAAAGAGGGAAAAACGAGCCCCAAACTGACTGTGATCTGTGTTCTTAAGGGAAATTGCACTTTACTGTGTGTGTACTTGTCATTCACCCAGTGTGTATGTCCCCCATTGTTGCCAGTGGTGAGGATTTGAGGCTCCTTGATTACTGGGCCAGTGCTGAGGCGTCCTAGTGTTGAAGAAAGGGAAAAAAAAATTCTGATTGTATTTGAGCTACAATACAATGATTATTTTTCCGTAGTTTAACTGTGTTCTTCCAGGATTCCTGATTTTCTTTAGAAAGTCAAACTTGTACGAAAGGTACATGCATCCCTGAATTCAACAGCTGTTGACTCATTTTCATTCTTGTTCAGGTGCTTTCTGTGTCGGGTGTGTGCAGGCCCTTCTGCTCTAAATAGGCAGGAACAGTGTTTGATGATACCTTTTGTGCACCCCACACTGGACAGGTATCCCATGCACGATAGGTTATTTGTCTTACACCTGCAGTTTGCCAGGATAGACTTGGGCTTCCTTGCGACTCACCATAGAGTAAATGTCTTCAGAACATATTGGCATTTAATAATACATCCCTTACCTGGTTTGAAGACTAAGTTAGGCCCTTCTTTCTCTCTTCCCACATCACTTTCACTGAGAGTACCCCAAGGTTCTCTTCTCCTTTTCTCTTTCTAGTTTTATTAGTAAACTACCTCATGACCTTATGCTGTTGACATGGTGATCTTTTAGATCCAGCCACACCCACTTTGTAATTAAATACAACTGCAAAACAAAATCTATAACTCTCTTACAATTCCTGGTTCATTAACTACAAACTGACACTTTACCAAAACAAAAAGCATATTTGGCATAACCCAAAAACTAAAAATTTCGCCAGTCACTCAGTATTACTTCATTGTGGCATACCAATTGAAACTACCAAATATTCAAATACCTGAGTTTGTGGGTAGACAGTTGCTAACACTGCATACCCATATTGAGAAGTCAAGGGCAAAAGCTAACTCAATTCACTTCTGGCCCAGTACAATCTTACCCTAACTATCCAAACCACCCAAGGCTTCTGTAGGCAAAGGAGTCCTTCTTGTCCAGCAAAGGAGTCCTTCTTGTCCAGCTTGAATGTGGACTACCTGTAGTAGCCACAGCATCTAAGGAAATGCTCCTTTGCTCTACAGACTAGAAAACAATCTGTCACTAATGAATACCAAGTGCAGCACAGAGTTACATCTACTACTATGCTCTTTTAACCTTCTCTATCCTATCTCATTCCCACCACTAGCTGCCAAACTTTGTTCTAGACACGCACGCTGCTACCTCAGATGCGTCTTCCAAACAACTCCCCACTCCCAACACTGGCAAACAGAACCATTCTATCTCCATCATTGCTCCAAAAATATGGGAACTCCCTCGTGCGCCCACAGTTTAAAGGAACTGAAGTCTCTGTCCCCCACCTTCACAGATGATTTTTAAATGCCCTAACAACAAATCAGACTGTACTTGTTACATCATGTAAGGGCCTCTTGACATCTAGCCTTACTGTCTGTCAACTGCTAACACGTCTTAACTTCACCTCCCTCACTTTTCCCTGATTCTCGTCATCCTACAACATTTTCATCATGATGTAAACCCAAATAAAATATGCGTTTATCTCAAAATTGTTGCCACATCTTATTAATGACTCCTTTACAATTTTGTTCTATATTGTTACTTTTATGCTTTTGATATGTATATTGTACTTCCCTAAACTTATTTTTATTCTGTGTGAATTATTTCACCTGACCCATTGCTGCAAACAGTTGGGTGTCATCAGTGTGCTACCATGGTAAACAAGTGTAAAATAAAGGGATTTCTTTTGACATTGCAAGGACAGTATTTACAATCCTTGCAGCAGTGCATATACTGTATTCTGATTTTACTGTATCTGAAAGTATTTATTACTTTGTGGTGCTGCAATCTGAGTTTGTATTGTTATTTAGCAGGAATTTGGGGGAATACAAGTCTTTAATTGCAGTTCAGAAAGTTTTGACATTTTACAGCATTTCCTTAGTAATTGTAGTCAATTTTTCACACTTGTAGGTCCAGTGGTCAGGGTCTTTCATATTACTATGGGTCTTAGCATGTCCATATTACTATGGGTCTTGGCATGTTGCATAAGGAGATGAGTAAAGTGTGCACTGGAAAACTAATAATCCAAGTGCTAATTTTGTAGTTGAACTGTAGAAATAGTATTTATTTGTTAGCAGTATGGTACCAAAATAACTGGAATACCATAAAGTAAAACTGATCTCTGCTGTGGAGACATGTGAAGTTTTTATTGTAGAATGTCACATTTATGAATAAATGGATACAAAACAAGTTCTGGTAAAATTCGTTTATGTAATTTTTTGATGCAGGTTGCCAGCAAAGCAAGCTGTAGTTGGCTGAAAGGAAAATTTTTAGGTTACTTTCATTTAGGTGCACTTGTATCAAAATGTTTTTTTTTGTTACATTGCTTTGTCTCTAACTGCCCATAATTGTGCAGTAAAAACTCTATCCATGAAGATAGGTAGCAGTAAATTTATTTACTAAACAACAACGAATGTTTGGTGCAGGATGGTCAACGTATGCAGGATAAGCAGTTAAATCTGATTGCTGTCAGAATTACAATTGTTTTACTAGAACCATATTTGTAATTAAAATCAAATATGTCATTCATGTAGTTGCCCCACTTTTGTGAAGTTTTACTGGACAAATAGCAATTTTTATGTGTGCACTGCTGCAGAACAGATGTGAAGTATTTGGGCAGAGGATGGGGACCATGCACGCAACAGAAAATTAAAATGCATGTATTTCTTAATTGCTGTAAGTGGTGCTTTATTGTCCATCCCGACGGCTCACTTGACCCCCCCCCCCCACTCTGCTTTCTGAATTTGTAACAGTCACTACTTTTTCTTAACAAACTTGTGGGTTTTCCTATTATGCCAAAATGTTTTTGTATGTAAAAGTCAAGTTTTATTTTCTGTTTTGAGGTATAATTCCTGAACTGTGTTCTCATCATTGTGGTGCAAGGCAAATTCGGTTGTTCGTCTTTGTGCAGATACAGCGGCCCATATCAGCATCTTTCTATGTGATGTAGTGTAACTTTTTTATTGTGTTTGAAGGCAGTAATCGCCAGTTGCTGGCTGGCAGTGCTTTCATTTTAACTGCTATTAATATACGTTAGCAAGATTGACTTTTTTTTTAACATTTTTTGTACGTATTGGTACCAAAAATTAAACTCACCTCTGTGAACATGATCAACACAGTGCTTGTCAGAGTATTCCTTTTTGAATGCAGTTATAGCTCCGATTTGTGTTGATTCTGTCTGAGCTAGAACTTCCAGTTCTAGGGTTGAATTTGTGAGGATTTTTAAAATGCACATGTTGCATTATTTGTAGAGGCTTCTCTCCCAGTTAAATTCAGCATTCTTTTTGAATTAAAACTTTGCAACAGATTCTAGTTAGCAACTTTCCACTTTTTAGTATTGTATCTCTAAACATTCAAGGTTTCATATATTATTGTACACTGACTAATTTAACTTTGTGGACTCTATCTACTGTTAAATAGCCCATGTTGTAGTGTGCAATATGGAAACACATTGAGACCTAAAAACGTTTATTTTCATTGTCATCATGGATTAGTGTCTCTCTCGAGCATGAGTATGCATAATAATGTCCCTAAAATATGGCGAGTTGGAGTATATTTGCCTTGACGTTTCAGGTTTTTGTGATGCTATTGAATGCTCCCCCCTCCCACAAACAATAATGTAGTATTACCATAATTTTGGAGATTATAAAATGTACAGTTCCCTTCTTGAAGGTATATACCTTATGTTTTGTGTTGTAACTTTGTACATTATCATTAGTGTTTACATCGAAGGGCATTTTTATCTTCAAGTTTGTATATTTTTCTTTTTAAATCTTTAAGAATGTCTGGAATTAATTGTGAATGGTTAGTTGAGAAAATGTAGTGCTAGCCTATTTAGGAAGGTAGTGTTGACACCTCTGCAGCTATTTGTTACTCACAAAATTCTTCAATCTTTATTTTCGTTTGTACTCTCATTTTAAGAAAGTGATCTTGTATAATTAACTTTGAAACAACAGAAGTTCTAGCTTTAATGTGACCTGTGAGAGAACCATAACATCGATGCTTTTAACGACCAAATCTATTGTCTCCTTGCCTATGTTTATTTCCGATACTAGTGGAGTGCATCATTGCTTTATGTAGAAGTTTTTTTTTATTAACATTTAATGTGATTTCATACTTTGAAAAGGTAAAAAAAAAAAATATGGTATAAAATGCAAACGCATTTGCTTGCAAAATGGACCTAGCGTTAGCAGTTTAACCTCCCCCTGTGTAATTCTTCCAAAGTGTAAGAGGTTGTATGCTGTAAAATTAATTCTCCCATACTTCTTACAGTGAACTCTCAAGTCATAGTACTCAAAAAATATTTTTATATATAAATTTTTGCATCTGGGACCAAGAGTGTGTCAGTGTGTACCTGCCAGGAGGGCAAGTTTGCAACTTAAACTAAGGACCATTGTAGGGTTAACGGATGCACTGTATCCTTACTGCACTATAATATCCAAACCAAGGGTAATAAAGTCACACAGACAAACCATTCAGTAAAAACTGCAAGAAATCCTAACCAATCTAGAGTTTTCACTGTGCAATACTTTAATCCTCCTGTAAGGGAGGCCCATAGGATAACTGCACTATAATATCCAAACCAAGGATAAAAAAGTCACACAGACAAACCAATCTAGAGTTTTCACTGTGCAATACTTTAATCCTCCTGTAAGGGAGGCCCATAGGATATATGCAAGCCATCTAGCTGAAATACTGCATTTTCCTATACACTGTATGCCATGTGAGTTCTTGGACTGTGCATCCCAGACTGAGTCTGGCATTGAGCCGCATTCTACTTTCTAAGATGATGCTGCAGTACCAACAGAAGATATATATTTTTTTGGGATGATACATATACAGAATTGCATAAGAACATCTCATCAAAAACTAGGGATGCTTTATAGGGTGAATATCTTTCTTAATGACGATGCAGTTAAGAAAAAGGTACTTGAGAACATATTTTCTGGGAATGTAGTGGGATGGCGGACTTTAAGGATTCCCAGTGGGATGCAGTGTCTGAGATGGCTGGGTATGTGCATTGGTGTGACAAGGGAGATGATCTGAGCTGTGATATAGAATCTGAATTGCCTAGAAATGGTAAGGCCTTGCTCTGTCTAATTATGGTGGCTGCCAAAAAAGCAATTACTAGAAAATCTAAAACAAAATCTAAAACAAATATATTAGAAGTAGAGAATATAGTAACTGAGAGAACGCATCTGGAATGGAGATCTTCAGAAAAGGGTAGGAGCAAACTACATAGGAATTGTGGGAACAATACATGCAGGGGAGAAGTGAGGTTTAAAAGAAAGCGGGACTTAAATGAGGTATGTAATGTTTGACTGAAAATGATTGGGTAGATTATAAGTGATGTATAATGGTTGTGACTAGGACTGTGTCAGTATAGTTTGTGATGTAAAATGCTTGCAAGTAGGATTGTGTTGGTGTGCTTTGTTTTCATTCATATAACCATTTGATTGCTTATGTTATAAGTGATGGTTTAATAAAGATATTTCATGTTTTAAAAAAAAAAAAAAAAAAAAAAAAAAAGGGGGGAGTTAGGAATTACATTGATGTAATGTTCCTTAGATTTTATGGTATATAGCAATATATGTGAAGTATGTTTGTTAATACAACTTGATTTACTTTTGTATAAATGTAAATTTGCCTATTTTAGAAGTGATAATTCAATAAAGGATGTTTAAAAAATGCTGGCTTACATGCTGTGCTGGCTTTTTAAAGAAACTGTACTGTTGGTGGTTTCTTCCTCGTTGCCTCTACAGTTGAGCCAAGCCAACAAGGGAGTAGAAATCTGAGCCATCTGCAGGCAATTTGGAGTAGCAGAGAAAAGCTAAAATAGAATGCCATGCCAAATGGAGTGGGTAAGAATTGTCTGTAGGTTGTTAAATTTCTGCTGCAGGGTTATTGTGTGATTTCCCCCGCCCCTAAAAGCAGTTATGTTTGCTTTTTGGTAGTTTACAGAATGGAGTGTCATGGTTATGCTGCAAAAGACAGGTGTGTTCTGATGTCCGATAGATGTTTAACAAGCTTAAGCATCCCTTGCCATTGTTGAGCTCTAGTCACTTACAGAAGCATTAGCTGCAGTCGGCAGCCACTGCAGAAGAGTGGCAGGAAACACTTTAAAGCCATTGGGAATGAAGTGTTCATCAGCTCATTAAAGTAATGTGTTTTTGTGGTGGCCACTGCCTGTAAGACAGCAGTATACTTGGGGAAAACTGAGAATTGTATTGCTGTAGTACTGTTGGTTATTTGTTAGTCTCTAGCAGTGCTGAGTAATAAAAAGTGAATTCATATTGAAAGAACTGCCCTAAGCAAAAGCTTCTTAACGTATTTAAATGTGTGTAAGTGTCTCCTCCCCTCTACCAGCCCATCTCTTGCATAAGTGTGTGCGGTCACATGCACACTTGGTCACACATGCATAGCTTTGCAGTACTTACCTGCTGCAGCATAATATCCGTGTTCCTGTCATAGACAGCAGGAGTTGGGTGTACACCATACAAAGATGGTGTCTGTCTCTCCAGTCATAACTCCCCTTGTGTGTCTGTGACATGGATGCCACAGTTCACTTCTCAAGCTTTGCTGTCAAGGTGAATTTCTTGACATCCATGTCACAGACACACAAGCTGGTCATAACTGGCAACCTACTCCTAATCGTGTATATTTTATATAATGGTAATTACGTTTGCAATCAAATACTTGTTCCATAGACTTGGTTTCACTGCTTCTGATAGTTTCTCTTCCAAATGTTACTCTAGGGCCTTGGTTATCACTAGAAATGCTGTCATCGTTAGTTAAGTAAAGGAAGACGTGCAAGGTTCTTAGAAATTTTCTACCATTGTTATATCCACCCCAGACTTAGACCTCAGAGTAGTTACATTTCACAACAGTAGAGAGAAAAGAAAAATCCATCAGAGAAACTTATTTCCTGTCAATCATACAGCACTCGAGAAAAGTGTGTTGATGGATCAACAGTAACTTAATGGGAAAATAGGTGTTGCACCCATGATGCACAAGCTTAGGAGCACATGTGCCATTGTGCATATACACATGCTTTGTAGCTGGAAGCACACAACAAAACTCAGTGAGCTGTCGCAAGGGAGTGTGGTGCTCTGCTGAAGGGAGTAGTAGGCCTGTCCATAGGACAAACAAGCTGTCCCACTCTATCACTTGACTCTTCCTAGAATGAGTGAGAACTGAGCTATCTGGGCAGGAACAGATAGGCCATAGGGCTTTCTTAGTCCAGGGATGCCCATCTTTAGCCCCCCCAACCACCTTCATAACTAAATTAATGGGCAGACTCTCTGCAGAACTGGCCAAATGGCTTCTCCTACCTGCAGGCAAATTCCGTGCAAGTCATTTCACAAGTGGTACTAGCTACCCAAGTACAAGTTATAAGTGAAAACCCTGGAATGTGACAACTGCAAAATGCATACTCAAACGTGTTTGTAGTAGCACAATCTATTACAACTTAAACTACCTTGGGCAGGAGAGGTTCCTATAATGAAAAATGTCAGAATTTACTGTCATTAGAAATTCTAAAGTTTGTAGAAAATGAGAGTGCTGAAAACATTAAAAATAAGGTAAACCAACTTAAAAGCACAATTAAGATCTTTAGGTGACTCTTATTTGTATTTAGTGAAAACCCAAAAGGAGGCAAATGAATTATTAAACAAGAAGTAATTCGATAGTTTGTACTTTAGCTGGGGAATACCAAAATATCTTGCATTTAGTGTCAGAAAAAAATAGTGGTCAGTTTTCAACAAAATGGCCATGAAACATTCAGTGTAATCCTGTAATCAAAATTCCTAAGATTACATTTTTATTTTAAATTTGTTCAACAGGGTAGTATAGCAAGTAGATATGATTTTTTTTTAAACAGAAAATTTGTGTTTAATACCAAGAGGCATGTGGACAAGTAAGGCCAGTGGTTGGCAAGTCCAACACTTCCTCGAAGTTATGGCTGCAAATCATTTATCTTATCCTCAAAAATATGGCCATTTCTTGCACAGCTCTGTCATTTTCTCTTGTTTAAATTAGATCATTAATATATGTTTAGGGACTTTTCAAAAGCAAACCTTCTTCAGTTACTGAGCAACCCAAATTCCACTGTAGTCCTCCTCCAGTGGATCCTTTTGCTAAATCCACAGCTTATGCCTCTGACTTCTCACAATTCAATAGCTGTATCGATCAAGTAGCCTATGACCACAGCAAATATACTAAGACATTTTAAAAGTTAAGTTCCTATGGCAAAATACCTCTGCAAATAATTTATTTTCTGTTAATTTATCTAATAAGTCTCGTTTTACTAACCTTAAACGCATGTTTAAGCAATGTAGTTATAAATCTTATGGGAGCCATTAGAAACCTCAAAACTGAATATGAACTTAAAATAGTCAAAAACACAATTTTTTTTTTTAAAATTTGCCAGGAAGTTGAAACACCCAACAATGTTTGGTGCTAGTGATGCTGCCCACTGGGACCAAAAGGAAGTGGCCAATATTGTAGCTGACAAATTTGTTGTGAATGTTATCTATCTGTTACTGATCTTCAGATTCGTCAGTTACAGCCACCGTCTCTAATCACTAAAGAACAAGTCCTGCCAGTCTTCTCAAAAGCATCCATGGGCTCAGCATATAGCGTTTCCTGATTATCGGTGACAAATATGGCCTATCTGAACTGGTACTTAACCTCTTTGATGTAAGCTTTTTCATTAGTTACATTCCTAAAGCCTAGAAAACATCCACTATAATGTTACTGCACAAGGATATCCCAGTAACAGACACTGGTAACTATAGACCCATTAAACCCAGTAGCTGCATATGTAAAGCTAATCAGGACATTGAAAATCTTGTAAACTTGGACACTTGTCAATTTGGCTTTGTCAAAGGAAGGTTCTGCCTCTAACCTCAGTAAGCTCTTTGAAAAAGTCATCAAAGCAGTGGCTAGTGTTTTTGCAGTACATAAAGCATATTATCTTGACCTCACCAAAGCCTTTGGAACTATTCCCAGTGCAGGCAATATTAAATAACTTGCAAATCTGGATAGAAATCATTATGTTGTGTGGTGGATAGTTAACGGATTAATCCAACATGGCTAGAGTTGCTGGTGTCACTTGTGAAACCAAAAGAAGTTACTAGCGGTATACAGCAGGGCATAGTGATAGCCATTCTCCTAATTGGCATCCACTTCTCAGACTTTCAGGCCAACACTCGTGACCTCTGTTTGTCCAAGTTTGCAAAATGGGAAGTTGTCATGTCTTCCATTGACTCATGACAGTTCCAACATGGATTAGACCTATGTATCAACTGCTGTAAGGGCAAAGGTCTCAAATTAAATGTAAAAAGAATGTAGTAGAACACATTTTCCCATGCCATATAGGTGACAAACCTGTCTAGTCAAACACTGTTGTAAAAGATCTGGGCACATATATGTTGATAACGCCTTATCATTTGAACATCATATCACTGAAGTAGTTAAGAAAACCCAGTATCTGATTCATCTAATTTGCAGAGATGTCTTCTATAGGGCCAAAGTAGTCTTAATTCCCCTTTACTCGTATCTTAGCAGACCTGTTATTGAATATAATATCCCTTTTGGCATAGCCTCAAAAATCTTAATTATCAGGATAGACTAGCAGCCCTCTCTGTATATTCAGATTCTTCCAGATTCCTTTGTTGGAGATCTGCATGTAGCCTTTCAAGCCATGAAAACTCCAACCCTATCTGACCTATTCCTTCACAGAAAAAAAAATAGTTTCTGATGTACCTGGTTAAATAAATAAAATCTTCATCAAAGGACGTTGGCATTATAGGTTTCATACCCCATCAAATTTCCACTGCATGTTCAGCAGAGCAGTACCCTTACCATCTTCAGGGTAAACTAGATAATTAGATTGGCAGCTTTAAATCCTCCAAGTCTATTTTGTAGTGCATTCCTTGAGGCAGAAGGGAATGTCTGAACTAAGATTAGTGGCTAGGCTTATAATGGTGTACAAATGAATTGTTAGTACTTTACCTATGAACCAGTGATAATGCAACTTAGTTTGCAGCAGTTAGATTATGCAAAATAGTAGTTGTGATGTCTCTACACTAGCCCAGTAATAAAAGAACCTCAGTCCTCACTGACTAGGGGATGTACACACTGGGAGGATTACAAGTACACACACAGTAAAGTAATTTCCCTTAAGAGCACACAGAGATCACAGTCAGTCTGGGGCTGGTTTCTCCAGATCCCCATTAAGACTCCCCACTGGCACAGCTATAGGGTTGAGATCTCAGCTGAGGGGCCCAGCCAAGGCCTCTTGCACTCTCTCTGTCCAACCAGTTCTTCGTGTTGCTGCCCAAGTAGCTGACACACACACTTTGAGATTTTGATTAATATACAGACACAAACACACCTGGGGAAGGCTGGCACAGGTTTACTAGTTATGCCGCCTCCTGTCCAGACTGTAAGGTAGTTTCCATTGCAACCAACCCCTACTTATCGGCTACTATAAGGCCCTTACAAAGGGTGTCCAATCCTCCTGTGTAATGTTACTATTATTCAAATGGTAGTCTGACCAAGAGCAAGGAACCTGGGATGCAACTCCCAGACTTGTTCTGAGTTGATTCTAAACGACAAAAAATACACTGAACCCACAGACCGCCAATATCCTGGCAGACAGGTTCAGTGCAAACTTCTCCACCCCTCCCCCCAAAAGAGCAAGTATCTATCCCGGCAGAGGGCTGCCTCCCAAACATCTCTGATGCTCAGGTGAAGGCTGCCCTCTCCAAAGCAAAAAACACTGCTTCCATGGGACCAGATGGCATCCCAGGTTGCGTCCTACATGAACTCCAAGAGGAACTAATCCCTCAAATAAAACAGCTATACAATCTCAGCCTCACTACAGGATATGTGCCCACAGAATGGCGTACAGCAACAGTGGTCCCACTCCACAAAGGTGGAGCCTCTACGGACCCTGGAAACTGTCGCCCCATAAGCCTGACTAGCTTAGTCTGCAAGGCTATGGAGAGGATCATCATGGAGCTCATAAGCAAAGACATTGGGGACCTACAGACACTAGATCCTACCCAGTTCGGCTTTGTCAAGGGCAGATCCTGCCTTTTGAACCTGGTTGACTTCTTCGAAACAGTCACCAAAGCCATAGATGAAGGGAAGGTAGTCCACACAGCCTATCTGGACCTTGCAAAGGCATTTGACACAATACCCCACTCGGGCATCATAGATAAGCTATCCAGCTTAAATATAAACCCCTATGTCACAAGATGGGTTGCAAACTGGCTCAAAGACAGAACCCACAGAGTGAGAGTTGCTGGAGCCATGTCAGACTCGAAACCGGTCAAAAGTGGCGTCCCACAGGGTTCTGTCCTGGGCCCACTCTTGTTCGGTATATACTTTTCTGAGGTACAGGCAAACGTGGGAGGACTATGGCTCACCAAGTTCGCAGACGACTGCAAACTGGGCACCATAATCGACTCTCCAGCTGACACAAACATCCTTCAAAAAGGGGTCTCAGAGACAGATAACTGGTGCCAGCGCCATGGTTTAAAGCTAAATGCCAAAAAATGTATAGTCATACCCTTTAGCAAAAACAATGTGCCCACAAATTACCACATAGGCGGAAACCCATTAAGTACAGAGAAAGTTATTAGGGACCTGGGGACCCAAGTTGATAGCAATCTCTCCTTTGAAAACCACATTGCCAAAGTGGTTGGAAAGACCTTCTACATAGCCCACCTCATCACAAAGGGTTTCACATCTAGATCAAGAGAGGTAATCGTGCCCCTTTATTCATCCCTCATCAGGCCCATCATAGAGTACAATGCCCCTTTTGGGATGTACCTTACCCGACACCTGCAGCAATTAGAAGGACCCCAAAAGTATCTCACCAAGAGGATCAAGGGTCTCAAACAGATGCCATATGCTTCTCGGTTAAAAAAACCTCCAGCTCTACTCAGTTGCATACCGCCTACTTCGAGGCGATCTATGCCTGACATACAAAGCTATGTCAAATTCAGAATTAATGGACATGCTCCACCTCAGTAAATCTAAATCCCTTAGAGCCACACGCTCGAGGGACTTGAACCTCAGCACAGAAATAAATAGAACTTGCTGGAGGGACAGGTTCATAACCCAGAGGCTTCCTTCGCTCTGGAATAGAATTCCAGTTCATGTGAGGCAGAGCACCTCACTGAATCTCTTCAAGAAGAATCTCGATAGGTGGATGGGGGATCGTAGGTTTGTCCCAGGGATTACTCCCGTGTCACTATTAGACAGAGGCACAGTAAACTAAACCTTAAAAAGGGCACAGTATACTCAAATCAAGGGTTGGCGTAAGCCATACAGAATCGGGCTAGGCTTATAATTGCCCCAGGGCAGATAGCCTAGTATGAACCTAAGACTATTTTTAGGAGTGGCCTGTACAGTATCGCCAAATACATATGCAAGTACTCTGAGCTTAAATATGTCTCACAATAAAAGAACAAGATAATCAGTTAACACTAACTTCAGAGTTCAGAATCACAGGAAATATTTTAAAACAACATTGCAGGACAGTCTCATATAAATACAGAAAACATCTAAACTAATCTTTACTATATTCCTACCTATATCTAAAAGAGATACTATGCCCTACATCTTACTTACAGAGCAAGGCATGTGCAGGTGCAGATGATGATGATGATGATGAGTGGGTGTTCTTGCTAGGTCCAAGACAAAATACAAAATGCACAGTCTTCATCAGAGAGAGTTATTCAATTAACAAGCAGATGCCCTACACAGTCCGTCTAAAAAAAAAAAAAAAAAAACTCCAGCTTTACTCTTTCGAATATCGCCTACTCAGAGGTGATCTCTGCCTAATATACAAAGCTATGTCAAACCCAGAGCTGTTGGACATGCTCCACGTAAAGAAGTACCAATCCCTCTGAGCTACACGTTCTAGGGAAAACCTTGTCACCACAATAAGCAGAACATGCTGGAGGGATAGATTCCTGTCCCAGAGACTTCCCATACTCTGGAACAAACTACCTATCCATATCAAACAAAGCTCTTCATTAGCACTCTTCAAGAAAAATCTTGCTGATTGGATGGGAGATAGGAAATTCACCCCGGGGATCACTTCTGTGGCTCTGCTTGACAGGGGCACAGGAAAATAATTTTCTTGGGTGGCAAAAGCCAGGGTACCGTTGGACTAGGCTTATATAGGCCCAATAGCCTAGTACCTACCTATGAACCTATAATATCAAATATTATTGCTGGGTTAGCTTGGGTGACTTTCTTTTAGCTTTTTGTCACCTGACGTAAGTTCCCAAGCTAACTCCCCCCCATTGTAGCCTTTGACGACATCTTGTGAAAAATGCATAGCCTTCAGATGTTTGCAGTTGCTAGAAGATGTAAAACAACACTCACAAAACAATGCAGAAGGCACCCTGATATCCTGTCTCCTTGCTGCATTAACTTTTATGACACAAAAAGCACTTTAATTTCAACTTATTTTCTCAGTTTTGCAAGTTAACTCAATATGTTCCAGTTTCTACTATTAAAGCATACATTTGCAGAGCCAGCAAACCATGCTGTGGTTACATTTTTATAACGTACAGTTCTGTATAAATCATATCAATATTCACAAATGACATAGAATTATTTACAAAATTCCAGATAGCTGGGCTGGCAGTGTGGTAGTAGTGCCCTTGGGAAGCCAGCTGTAGCAGTCTTTGTAAAGTAAGAGATTATGAAGCTGTAGTTATCCATTGAAAGACTAAACAAGAGACACTAGGATGGATTCCAAAAGATCAAAGTCCCTAACAAGCATTTTAATACTGATACCTGGTTGATCAAGATCAATATGTGGTCTAATCAGGGCTTTTGTCTTTGCCACCAGAACTGGCGCTTAAAAGTCCGTTATGTCATTATTTCTGTATTTGCCATTGGTAGGCTAACCGAGAGTAAATGCATAACAGAATGACTAGTCTGAATAATATGCCAGATATTCTGCCCCCTTGCCCATAAAATGTTTTAAGTATACTCATATTTTTTTATCGTGTGTTACTTTTGAAAAGTACTCTGTAGGTTGAAGTCTGTCACTTTCTCCTCATTGTACAAGAGCCGTGCACTGCATCTGTATGTAGAACATAAGATTTTCCATTTGTTGGATTTCATTATTGTGATGCATCTATTGTTTCTTTAAGAATCCCAAGCCCACTTTTTGAATGTTCATCAGATGTTTGTGTTTTTGCTTATTGATATTGTTTTCATTAGTCCTTTCAGAAGTTTGGGTAGTCATATGAAATTGCCAGTTAAGTTCCTACAGCAGTTTGTAATGCCTAGGAACTGGCTCAGGGCAGTCTGGTTAGTGAAAATGTGTGTGCATAATTTTATGCTCACAACAGTACTTTGGCTTTTCAACCCCCCCCCCCCCAAAAAAAAATAAAATTCCTGGACTGCCTGAACCTTTTGTGGATTTAGTTTTAGATGGTTGTTTAACGCTGATTTGTGTTTAAGACTAGGTCCTTGTACTGCATCCTCCAGTGTTTGCAATACTTGAAGAAACAAAAGCTGGGAGAAATACCATACATTTTTGTTTTTCTTTTGTGTGTTAAGGCAGATTTATACTCTGATTAGGTATTTGATGCATCTAATATTAAAAACACATCACTCATACCAACAACTGCTTTCTAATCCCAGTGCTCAAAGCCTTAGAAACAAAATCCCTAACTTCCATGCCTGGCTCTCCCATAACTGCCATTTCTGAAACTTAGCTTAAATCTTACATAAAAGATCACGAAATCCAGGTTACCAAATCATTCGCAATGACAGAGCCCACAAAAAAGGAGGTGGAGTAGCTATAAATCTCTTCCTCCTCCCATACCATAACTCCCTACACCAAACTTTGCCAATGCTGAAATTAAAATAGGCTTATTAAAAATAAACAACCACAAATCCATATGTATCGCTGCCCTCTATATCCCCCCAGGTGATAACATCAAAACACTTGAACATCCTATCCTGGTTCTTCTCTCACATAAATAATGAAACCTATGTCAACATCAATTGGACCATTATTAACTCTGATGCCCCTTCCCACACTATCATCCTATGCAGTTTCTCCCAACTAATTCATTCACTAACCAGACCAAATAAAGATGGTACCTCTGGCATCATCATTAACTGGATCCTAACAACTCATCCAAATCTAATTACCAAAGCTGGAATAATACCAGATCCTCTCAGCGATCACTTACCTGCCTTCACCAACCGGCTTCCACCACTTCTCTCTTTCAATCCCCAAACTTTCTTAGAATGCCTAAAGTGCATTGACTGGTCCCCTCTAAAAACTCTCCCACTAGATGATGCCATATCCTACTTTAACCACTCATTCCTGACCCTCCTCAACCAGCAAGCCCCCTGAGAACCAAACTCATCAAAACCAATCCCTGCCTATGGTTATCAAAAGAAAGTAAACTAGCCATGCAACAAAGGAACAAAAAATGGAAACAGCATCAAAAACATAAAAACCCACATTCCCTCTTAGAATTTAAGCATCTCTGAAACTCCACAGGAAAGCTAATAACTAAAGATCGCAAAGCTCACTACTCCAAACTCCAGTCCTTGCACTCAACAAACCCCCCCAAAATTCTGGGACTCCATCTTATCAATTCTGCACCCTGGTAATAAAGAAAACCCCTGTCCTAATCCCACTCTCTGCGACCTTGATACAGCCTCCCAGTTCAACTCATTCTTCATAGACTGCATAGCCAAACTATCCACATCCTTCCAACCCCAATCACCTACCCCCCTCCAAACCCTTCTGCCTTACTCCCATTCCCGCAAGCACTATAAAAAGACTCCTCCTCAAACTCGAACCCTGTCGCAATGCACCTGACAATCTTCCACCTACCTTCATCAAACTATCTGCCCACAGCATCGCCTATCCCATCTCTGTTCTTATAAATAGATCCATACAAGAATTGTACATCCCTTCCATCTGGCACCATGCCTACATCATCCCTCTACACAAAGGTGGCAAGACCACTGACCACCAACTTCAGGCCAATTGCCATCCTGTCTCCTCTTTCTAAAATTCTAGAGAAAACCATCCAAGTATAACTAATGATACATCTAACCCAAAACAATCTCCTCTCCCCTACTCAACACAGCTTCTGCCCTGGCCACTCCACCATGACCGCCCTTCTTTCCTTTCTGGAAACCATCAACATTGAATGAGACTCAGGCAAATTTGTAACTACGCTATTCCTAGATTTGTCAAAAGCTTTTGACACCATCTCCCACACCCTACTCATATCCCAGTTTTCTACCCTACCTCTCTCTCCCTCCACCATAGCCTGGTTTTCCAGCTGCCTGTTCAACTGCCAACATGCTGCCCAATGGAAAACTTCAACCTCCCCCTTCCTCTCTACACCCACAGGCGTCCCTCAAGGTTCCATCCTTGTCCCTCTACTCTTTAACCTGTTTATTAACAACTTTCACCACTCCATCCCAGAGTCATCTGTCATCCAATATGCAGTCGACTCGACTATCATCTGCTCAGCCTTCTCACCCTCTGAGCTCCTTGCAAAAACCCAATTAGATTTCTCCACAACCAAAACCTGGATACAGTCCAACCATTTAGCTCTAAATGCAAATAAAACCAAACTATTGAGCTTTTCCCGTACCAAAAACTCTTATTATTGACAAAACCTCATTCACTGTACAGAGTCAGAACACCCCCCCCCCCCGAAATCATGCCCACCACCACGCTTCTTGGCATCATTGATGGTTAACTAAAATTTGATATCCACATCCACTCCGCAATCAAAAAAAAAAAAAAACACCAAAAGGTAGGTCTCCTCTACAGACACAACCACTTCCTCAGCCCCTCTACCAGTCAAAACCTGGCATCCACCTTCCTGCTCCCCCTTCCTGATGTATGGTGCCCCTCTGTTCACAAATCTCCACCTTCGCTTACGATCCAAACTTGAATCCTGCTACCACAAGATCTGCAAATTTCCAACCAATTCAAAAAACTCATCCCGCCACTCCCTCCTCACCCTCAGTTGGCTTGAACTCCCCAACTACCTCAGTTACCTACAACTCACCATTGCCCATAAGCTCATCTTTAAACCCACAAACTGCCCATCTCTCGCTACATCCTTAAAACCCTATATAACAAATTGCCAACTGAGATCCACAAACCAAAATCTCCTTCAGGTCCACAAACCAGCACGACCTCCTGGCCACCCACTACTGTCCTACTCCTTAGCCAAGCAGTGGAACTCTCTCCCCCTCTCACACACACCTTCGCAATCTTCCAATCCATACCAGTTTCAAATCTCGGCTATTCTCTCATCTGTCAGCCAAATGGGAATGCCTATGTCACGCTCCAACATAAACCCCTATTCACCCCATCTCTTTCTACCCTGCACTGAAATCATTACCATTTACCAATTCTATTGCTTCATCTCAACCTAAAACAGTCTCGCCCTACCAGGGACTAATTTTCTCTCTGCTATTTAATGGTACTATACTTTCCATAATCCAGTTAGTAGCTACTAGTTTATTTACAAAGAGCTTATTTGACAAAAATGTCTTCTGCAAATGTTCAGTTTACTCAGCCTCCAAAAGGGCTAGTAACCTTCTGTTTAAATGCTGACTCACTAAATGCTTATTGCATAATGTATTATATTTCTGTAAATGTTTTAATTGTTCTGTACAAATCTTTATTTTTTTGTAACACGTACTGTGTAACTTGCAATATTTGGAGTTTTTCTCCCTGGGCCTCCACTGAAAATGAGCTCTTTATGGCCCAGTGGACTTTCCCTGGTCATCAAACTTAACTAAAAATAAATAAGTGCACTTTGGGCTGTGACTTTAAAAATCTAGTTACTAGTACTCAATTGACCAAGTAAAAGAATTAATGTTGGAACATACTCCCCGGGATTCATGAACCTTGCGCCAGGCGCCCGCATAGCGTTGGCGTTATAACGCCAAATATGGCTGCTGAGCGATTCAGGTATGAATGAATTCCACGTGCACTACCGGCGGCGCGGACCGCCTCCGCCCGGCGTAGGTATGCAAAACACACTGTGTGCGGTATTGCACCATGCAAATGAGGGCAATAGCGATCCACGGCGGCGCAGGCGTAAGCGTAGACGCGAAATGTAAACCAAAAAAAAACGGTTTACATTTACCCAAACATACCGGAGGAGTAACGGAAGGCTGTCAAAGTCAGGTATCATATAGGTGCAATATGCCAGTGTGGAAAGGCACCGAGAATGTCCAAAGAAAATATGCACAAAATGTAAAAAATGACATAAATGGCACGTAGAAAGAACAGCAGACCCCTGGGATGTGTGCACAGAAGTTGTAAAGCAATGAAATAATATGATAATGTCCGAAAAGAGCATTAGAACACAAATCAGCTGCACAGCCACCACACACCATAGTATGTATGTAAAGCTGCAACCCCAGCGCAATGGTTGTCAAGGAGTGGAGGCGGTGTCCGCGCCGTAACCAGGTATTAGTAGTCAATTCCATGAAAATGAGACAGATAATAGTGAATCGCAAAACAGGCGCCAGCGTAAGGATGGAGCAAACGGCGAAGCGGTACTACACCGAGGAGTGGCCTACACCAGATACATGTCAACCACACAGGGGTGTGCCACCGTAGGAGGAAGGATATTGGGAAAA
>NC_056744.1:765987450-766024950 GCF_019279795.1 Protopterus annectens
TCTTTCCCAATTTTACGAACAAAGGGTGAATACTGTTTGCATTTATTAGATGTTCACAGATAATTGTATTTTTCTCTACATAGAATGAAAGACATAAAAAAATCTGATCAACTTAAGCCTGTTAGGGCACATTCTACAAGATCTGTAGCCACTTCTTCAGTTTTTCAGTCTAGAGCTTTAGTGGATAATATATGTGCAGCAGCAACTTTGGCTTCTCTCCATACCTTTATTATTCATTACAAATTAGGTTTGGTCTCCAGGGGAAGAGCATCCTTTAGTTCAGTGGTGCTCAGGAATATTTTTCCGTGAGTCCTCCCGAGGTCTAAAGTAGCTGAGGACTCTGGCCATATATCAAGCATAAAATGAAACTTGAAAACATAAGATAAAGAAGTTATGTACTTACCGTAGCGTTCCTTCTGTGTTGTCCATTTTCATTTATCCTTGACTCCCCTCCCTCCAACCACCTGCCTTTGAAGGCTCTTTGGTGGAATGGATAATGGACATATAAATTTTATTGTAATCGTTAAGGTATAGCAGATATGGTCTCCATGAAGGCTTTCTTATCTATGGCCTTATATCTCTAATCTGCAAACTCGATCTAAGGTAAACAGGAGAGTAGGCTTGTGGGTAGAGGTGAAGCTCAAGAGTTTTTGGCCTGTGCAAGCTGTAGTAATGGCTCAGTCTGTTCTGATATTGGACACAAACCCATATGTCAAGGATAAATGAAAATGGATAACACAGATGGAACATTATGGTAAGTACATAACTACTTTTATAGCAATAGATTTTCACTTCCGCTTTAGGCTTCTACTACTTTTAGGCTATCTACTGCTTTCATGGTTTTCAAAAAATGTTTAAATGTCTAACTCCTCTGACACCATATTGTAGAACTCTGGAGATTTATATTTACCCCTATTTAGACTATCTCATTCAGGGAATATCCACATTAGAGACACAAGATACCTTGCACATCACCGTAGACTGTTTTCACAAGATGGTCTCACCTTAAAATGCAAGGAGTTGCCTTCCGGGTCAAAATCAAATCATGTCAAGTCAATGGGAAGACCCCATGGGTTTTTGTGGCATAGAAGTAGATTACCTGACCTTTCTTTCATGCAGATACTGCTGCTGCTAGTTGTTCTCCAGCCAGGTTTCTGGTGCATAAACAAGCAAGGGGGAGCTCTGTCTTATGCGCTGTAGAGCCTTTCCAGGAAGATTTGAATGCTGGCTCAAGAAATAGGGCTAGCCCTCATAATGCCTTGTATTCCTGGTCAGAACAGTACCCCTGGCAGATTCTTTAAAAGGGCCGTTCTAGATCCTAACAAATGGATACTGAAGAGAGAGGTCTTCCAGGACCTAATCATAAAGTGGGAGTTCCCTTCAATAGATGTGTTCGTCCCTCTCCACAGCAAACTACAGAAGTTCTGCTCCAGAACTCAACAGAAAGGATCTTGAAAAATAGATGCTTTCTCATTCACATGGACACATTTGTTTCTGTATGCATTCCCACCTTTACTGCTGATCCTCAGGGTACTGACAAAACTCAGGGCTGACAGGCCAGCATGTTGCTAGTGGCCACTTTCTGGCTGAGTCAACACTAGTTTCCCTCTTCCTGACATTCAGCGAGGGGCAATTCTGCACCCTACCACAAGAAGTAGATCTCCTCAACTAAGCCTGTGGATCTGTCTTCCACCCCCACGTAGCCACCCTTAGGTTAATAGCATGGAGGATTGGATTTTAACACCAAGGGATGCATCCTATCCCAAAGATGTGCATTCCATTCTAAGTGTAGCAAGGAAATCATACCTAGCAAAATGAAAAAGATTTTCCACCTGGTGTCACAACAGAAGCACTAACCCTTCTTAGAAGTTAACTCAGTCTTGCAATACCAATTAGGCCTCTTTAGAGAAGGACTTTCCTGTTCCAGCATTATTGTATGGACAGCTGTTGCATCAGCTTGTCTGCACAATGCCTCAGCTATCTTCTTGCACTCTAATGTGAGACTTTTTCCTGAAAGGGGTGATTCACTTCAGACCACCCAGAAGGAACCCTATTCTAGCATGCAATTTAAATTATGCGTTAGAAAAACTAACCTTGCCCCTTTTGAACCTGCTGCACTGCCTCTTTCGGATGCTCACCTGGAAGACCACTTTTCTGTCACATCATCTAGAAGAGTTTCTGAGCTACAAGCCCTGGTGTACAGAACCAAACCTTTGACCTTATTTCAAAGGGATAGGATCACCCTCAGAACTAACCCATCTTTTATGCCTAAGGTGATATCAGAACTTACTTTAAACCAGGTTATCCACTTTGCCATTCATCTTCCTAAACCCACAGAGCAGGGTGTAGGGCAAGTCCTCCACTCTCTCTGGATGTCCAAAAGCAGATCAGGTACTACCTAGACAGGACAAATATCTGTAATAGAGTAGAGCAATTTTTGGTGGCTTTCACAGAGGGTGAACAGGGCAAGCCAGTCTCCAAACAAACCATTTCAAAATGGATAGCAAACTGCATTCGATTCTGTTACTCACACCATAGAAAAGATTTACCTGGGCACATTAAAGCCTGCTCCACCAGCCATGGGGCAAATACCATTGCTTTCCTCAAAGAAGTCTCCATCCAGAACATCCTAGTAGCAGCCACGTGGAACTTGGTGCACATCTTTACAAAACACTATAACGTAGGCAGTGTCTCCAGGGCCAGAGCAGATTTTGCAACTGCTGTCCAACAAAACCTTATTTCCTATTGTCAGATGACTGACCACCCACCTGTTAGCTTTGAGAGTCCTCACAAGAGTCAGTACTGCAATATTGACTACGAATAATATAGTACAGTTGTGTCCCACTTAACATAATTTTAAATGTTCAAGTAGATCAGTGTTGCAGTACATATTCCCACCCTCCAACCCCTGTATCTGCTGACCGCTTGTTTCCCCCTTGCAGGGTGCAAGGGAAAGAAAAGTTTTTTTTTCTGCAGATAGTCATTTTAACTCCCTCATCCCCTCTGTGCCTTCTGTGTTTTTCCTCCTCCTCACTTAAATTCAGACAACTGGGGAGGTTGTGCTGTCCTCATGCATCAGACTGTTTGTTCATGTCTTAGACCTGAAAATGGTGCTGGTGTACCCAATTCTTATACCTTGATGTCCAGATGTCAGTCTTCGTACTTCCTTTGGCTAGGGATGATGTAAAGACTCTGGAAATCGGGCAGGCCATGGGCTTCTGCATGTTGGGAAGATGCAAGAATCGGTACTGCAACGTTGATCTACTCAAACATCTACAATTATGGATGTTCTTCATGTTTCACTGTTGCAGTCATTACATTTGGGTAATCTTCTGGCAGGTTGCCCTCAGTCGGCCTGAATTCCAAAGTCTTGGGTCCTGCTTCGGTTGCTGTCTCCTCTTCCATGACGTCAGGTCATCAGGGTATAAAACAAGCAGCCGACGCCATTTTCTTCAGTCTTTCTTGCCGCGCGATACCCGAAGCGGAAGCAGTTTGCAAGTGCCGGTCGGCAGACTCCTGAAATTTTCGAGTTCGAGTTTCAGAACCGAAGTCTTCACTAAAGCTAAGTACCCCGTTGGGGAAACTTTTTTCTTGATCCATTCCGATGTCAGAAAAAGTTAATAATTGTATTACTTGTGGAAAGCAAATACCTCATAAGGATTTCCATTTATACTGTATTCCTTGCCTAGGCCCTGATCACATCGTGCCTGGCTGTCGGTTTTGTGCTAGATTTAACCAACTCACTATTAAGCGTCGGTATATTTTTGCCTCAAAATATTTTGGAAACAGATTTAACTACCCTGAAATGTCTTCAGATAGCAATCCGACTACCGGAGTACACAAAAAATGCAAAGAAAAGGACAGAGACAGACCGTCGAGGTCCAAAACCGAATATGAAGCTTCTCCTAAGCCAGTCACCGGTTCGCCGGTACTCAGTGAGGTGCTTTCGCAGCCCCTGATACCCGCTACTTTCAAGTTGCAGGCCCCTACCAAAGACCCATGTGGAGCGGCACGCTGAGAGATACTCAAAAGTATTGTACCCACGGATGTCTCTCCCTCGGATGGGTCCGGAGCCGCTGAGCAGGCACCGGCTTCTGAGGGTGTATTCAGGCCTCAACATTTTTATATAAAACCGACGACAGCTGCAAAACCAAAGACAAAAGCAACTTCTAAAGCTAAAAACTGCAAAAACGCATGAGCCATGTGCACAGGCCACTATGCCTAAAAAAACGGATGATCAAAATGGCTGAAGACCTAATTACCTTGATCAGGGATTCCCAACCCCCTCCTGATAAGAGGCCTAGGCAAGACACTGATTATGAATCTTCAGGTCAGGTTTCTATTTCTTCTGATCAGAAATTATCTATTCTTCCTTATGAGGATTCTGATGCAGAGGAATCTATCCCATCTGCATCACCTCCTGAGGATTATTCATTTAGAGAAACCTTGCATATTTTGAGGAAGCATTTTCACTGGGAGAGTCAAGATTTCTCAGAATCAAAAAAGAGGCTCAGGGATTTCCTTCTCCCTCAGCACAAGCCTTTAACCATACCCCATTTTAGACATTGTGGATTATGTGTTTTCTGAGTCAAGCTTGACTCCTGACTCCTTACCTCCGGCTCCCAGCAAGCCTGACAGATATTGCAGGGTCCCTGACTCACAAATTTTTATTTAGAAACCCTGCTGCTGACCCTGAAACTATTTCACAGGGTCCAAAGGGAGTTAAGGCCTCAACAGCAAATAATCCTACCCCCTCTGACAGAAATTCAAGGGCACTGGATAGATGGGGAAAGAAAGTTTATACATCTGCAACCTTGGCAATTAGGGCCTTAAACTGCCAGTTTCATATGCTCAAGTATCAACAACATGTTATGGGATTACTGAAACAGAAAATGATGTTGACTTCTGAATGTGCCGAAAATAAAGAATTGCAGGACTTATTGCATGCAGCTGAACAAGTTGGAAAGCATACTTTGCAATGTGGTTTTGATTCCTTAGAGGCCTCCTGCAGGGCCGCAGTTACTTAATCTGTGATTAGGAGGCATGCCTGGCTAAAAGAGCAAAATTTGCTGATCATGTTAAAGCTAAATTACTGGATGCACCTTTACAGCATGATACTCTGGTATTAAGGCAGAAGAGGTTTTAAAGAAAATGGAAGACAAAACTAAGTCTAAGATTCAGTAGACACTGGCCTACAAAAAATTGTTCCTTTCCTGTGTCCGACAGAGCTCAAAGGGGCAAATTCAGACGCCCTAAAGGTTCTAGATACCAGGCACAAGATTCTTACAGGTCAAAGCAATGGGGTGCTTCTACCTCCAAATCTGGAGGAGATAAAGTGCAGCCCTATAGAAAACAGTCCCAATGACTTCCCTCTGCCATCACCAAGCACTTATCTTTTGGCAGCACCCTTAGGGGGAAAATTAGCACTTTTTGCTCAAATTTGGCAGTTAATAACCCAGGACAAGTGGGTGCTAAACATAGTATCACAGGGATACAGATTCCATTTCCATACTCTGCCAATGGCAAACGGTTGGCCGGATCTGCTAAAAAATCAATGGGCAGAGGCACAGAAACAAGTTACGTCCCTCATGGATATGGGGGCTATTCAGCCAGTACCAGAACAGGAAAAAGGACAAGGTTTTTACTCAAGACTGTTCTTGGTACCCAGAAAGGACAAGGCCTGGAGGCCAATACCGGATTTATCAATTTTGAGCACATTCCTGGACATTCCAAAATTCAAAATGCTAACTTTGCAGCAGCTTCTGCCCATGCTGGGCAAGAAGGCTTGGCTGGTGACGTTAGACCTAAAAGAGGCATACATGCATGTCCCAGTAAGGGAATCGTGCAGAAGATACCTCCGTTTCAAGGCTGGCTTAATGCATTACCAATTCTTGGCACTGCCCTTTGGCTTATCTACTGCGCCCAGGGTCTTTACAAAGTGCCTGGCACCAGTAATTGCTTTTTGCAGACAAAGAAGTATACAGATATATCCTTACTTGGACGACTGTCTCATTCATGCAAGGACATTCTTCTTCAGCACCTGGCATTTGTGAAAAGGCTTCTAACATGCCTAGGGTACACCAATAAACGAAAAGAAATCACAACTGGTACCCTCTCAAAAGATAACATTCCTGGGTGCAAGCTTGAATACAACTGCCCAGATGGCTTTCCTCACGCCAGACAAAGGCAACTGACTACTTACTTCAAACTGATGGCAGCAAAAACCCAGTTATCTGCAAGACAAACTCTGCAGGCTTTGGGGTTCATGGCATCCTGCATCATACTGATTCCATATGCAAGACTGCATATGAGGAAACTTCAATGGTACCTAAAAAGTTTATGGAGTGAACATTGTCACAGTATGGAAACAATGATTCCTCTCATTCCCTGCCTACAACATGAGTTTCTATGGTGGGCAAAGGCATGTCACCAAAACAGGGGACGGGCCTTCACTCTAACCCCTGCCAGCCAAACCTTAACAACAGACGCATCAGATTATGCATGGGGGGCCCACCTGGTGGGAAGATGCATTCAGGGCATATGGACCCCAAAGCAAATACATCTGCATATCAACCAAAAAGAGATGTTAGCTGTTCAAAATGCCCTGACAGCCTTCAAGGACTTACTTCATCCAGGACAACTACTGATAAAGACAGACAACACCACGGTTATGTGGTATATAAACAAGCAGGGGGGCATGCACTCATACCCTCTTTGCAGACTGGCCATGGTACTGTGGGACACAGCTTTGACGTACCAAGTACATCTTCAAGCTCAATTCCTGCCAGGAAAACAAAATACTCTGGCATATGATTTAAGCAGAAACCTTATGGATCCTCACGAGTGGAAGCTAGATCCACAAGTCTTCAGCATGATAACAATAAAATTGGGGAGCCAGGACATAGATCTATTTGCCTCTCCTCAAAATTATCAATTGAAAAGATTCTGCACAAGGACTTATCACAGACAAGCATGGAAAGTGGACGCCCTATCCTTCAGTTGGAAAAACCTATCAGTTTACGCCTTTCCTCCTCTGTCTCTTCTTCTCAAGGTCCTACTAAAAGTCAGACAAGAGAAACCAAAGATGATACTAATTGCCCCGGACTGGCCCCGCCAATACTGGCACCCAATCCTAAGGAACTTGTCTCAATACCCAGCTTGGACCTTACCTCAAAGACCTCAATTACTGTCCCAGCAAAACAGTCAGATCCTGCACATTCAGCTCCAAACACTGAACCTGGCAGCATGGCTGATCATGTAGTCATGCAAACAACACCTCTCAGTAAAGCTGTGATGGATGTCATTTTGGAAGCCAGAAGGCCTAGTACTAGAAAATCTTATGCTGATAAATGGAAGAGATTCTGTGCTTGGAATCGAGCACGCGGAACTGATACAGCAAAACCAAATATTCCTCCGATATTACAATACTTGACTGAAATGCTTGACAAAGGCCTATCTTTGTCATCAGTAAAAATCCATGCCTCTGCCATTTCGGCTCATTATAATACTGAGCCACCAATCTTTTCTCATCCTTTACTAAAGCAATATCTTAGAGGAGCCAAAAATTTAAGGCCCCCCAGAAGATCTCCAATACCTGCATGGGACCTCACTTATGTTTGGAAAAGCTCACCCTGCCTCCATTTGAACCAGCTGCTACTGCAGATCTAAAGTTCTTATCATGGAAAACAGCTCTGCACCTAGCAATTACTTCAGCAAGAAGAGTCTCAGAACTACAGGCCCTCATGGCTGTGGAGCCTTTTATCATATTTTACCCAGACAAGGTGTCTCTGAGGACCCATCCTTCATTTATGCCTAAGGTGATTTCCAGTGTGGCTCTTAACCAAACTATTCATCTGCCAACCTTTTATCCAAATCCGCAGAACAAGGGGGAGATAATTCTGCATTCCTTGGATGTACACAGACAACTAACATTCTACTTGAACAGGACTAAAGCTCTAAGAAAAACTGAGCAATTACTAGTGACATATGCTGCAGGATCAGAAGGAAAGGCTATTTCAAAGCAGACTATTTCAAAGTGGATAAGCCACTGCCTTCATTTCTGCTACTTACACCATGGCAAACCTGTGCCCAAGGGCATTAGGTCTCATTCCACCAGAGCTGCAGCTACTTCAGCAGCCTTTCTCAGAGGAGTACCAACTAAAGACATTCTAGAGGCTGCTACTTGGAGTTCTCTTCACACCTTTACAAAGCATTATCATTTGCCTCTCTACTCTTAAGTCCAGGGCAGGCTTTGCCACTGCAGTTCTGCAGGGCCTTATAGTCGCCCCTAATGCTGTTTAGCTCCATCCTCGCATCCATAACTTTGGGATTCTACCCAAATGTAATGACTGCAACAGTGAAACACGAAGAACATAGTACAGTTGTGTACACTTACCATAAATGTAGATGTTCAAGTGTATTCACTGTTGCAGTCCAGGTTACCCGCCTGCCATCCCCCCTTTCTTTCTGGAGTTTATCTTTCCTTCACTATCTTCTACAACCTATGTGGTGTATTTGCTTGTAGATGAAGGTAAAGTTTATACTGTTGCATGTATAAATAGTTTATATATATATATATATATATATATATATATATATATATATATATATATTGGGTACCTTTTTGGGGGCACCTGACATCTGGGGCAAGAAAAAGTAAAGAAAATGGCGTTGGCTGCTTGTTTTATTCCCCTGACGACCTGACGTCATGGAAGAGGAGACAGCAACCGACGCAGGACCCAAGACTTTGGAATTAAGGCCGACTGAGGGCAACCTGCCAGCAGAGTACCCAAATGTAATGACTGTAACAGTGAATACACTTGAACATCTACATTTATGGTAAGTGTACACAACTGTACTTTAAGTGGGGCACAACTATAGGTGTTATGTTGTCCTATCTCGCCGTTCATTCTTACAGTGATGGGTTCAAAGCTGATTCTCTGCACTGACTCGGCTGAATACATAGCTGAAAGTCTCAAACCTGGCTCATAGCAAGAAGGTATCCCACAGTGCAGTGGTGCAATTCCCTAGATCTCATTTGCCACTTTACATGGTTGGATGTGCTCATCTTGTCCATGGCTAAGTTGTGACAAATTTTCTCTTATTGTTCCTCTAAACTGTTATATTTGCTAATAATTAGTTTATCTTCTAATTATATTTAATTTGTTGTGCATTTTATTGCATTACTGTTAATGATAGTTTTATCCCCTTTGGCACGGCTTTTGCCATCTCCTTGTAGGCCTACTGGTATCCCTTGTAGTGGTTGTTGTTTCTGTCTGTGAAGTTTTTCAGTAGCTCATTTAAGTTAGACAGCTATTTGCCCATTTAAGTTGGAGGGCTTGTAGTTAATTTTTGTCTTGTCTAGAAAATAGGATCATTTAAGTTAGAGGCCCTATATTTTTTCTCCCTGGTTGTCTTTTTCCTTGTGTTTCCCCTAGTTACTGTTCAGTGTAGCTTTAGCTGTTCAATAGCAACATTTTTCTTGTTGTTGTTGCTTTTGCAGGATTACCTTAACTGTGTCTAAAGACCCAAAAGAAAGAGAACATAAGCCTTCGAGCTTTAAAAAATGCCAGAAGTGCTCGCAAAAAATGTCCATCACTGATGGACATGTTATATGCGTTTATTGCCTTGGTGCTATTCACCTACAAGAAGACTGCATTTTTTGAAACTCTTTCAGTGTAAGAGTACTTCAAGAAAGGAGAAACAAATTGATTCTGAAAGGGCTGTTAAAGCCAACTTTGATGAAGCTATCCATAGTTCTTCTTCCTCCTCTTCTTCTCCTTCCTCTAAAAAGGAAAAATCTCAAAAAAGACATTCACCTGCAACATCGGCTCGGTCGGAGCCTCCAGTCAAACTACCAAAAATTTCCAAGGCCACTATCTCCTCGGCTCCACAGTCCTCAGAGCCGTCCGTATTAGTTGACAAGCTTGGTACTTCGGCTCCAAAGTCCTCGGAGTCACAAGCTACCTGTACTCGGAGCCGGTCCATAGATATTTCACCGGTTTCCCCGACATTGAGATCTCCAATTCTGCACAGGTCTCATTCTCCATCCCTATCTTCCAGGTCCACCAGGAGCTTATCGGTCACTGACGTGGAATGGGTGGTGCACAGACTCTTGAAGTCGCCGGAGCTGACTAAGTTATTATCGGCTCCCACCCATTTGGTCTCGGAGCCTACTGTACCAGTTATACCGACTGTTGTTCCTCCTCTGAACTAAGCTAGTCCTTCAGAGCCAGAGTGCTTGGTACCGCTTACTGTGGATCCATTGGACCCCATTCGATGTTCACGAAGACGACATCTGCTTCGACTCTCTCAGCGCCGTCCAGGGAGTCTGGGAGCCAGGGTTCCCCACTCGGCTCTAGGGGGGCATTCTCAACCCCGATCTTCTTCTGTTCCAAGTCTACCCCTCGGGGTATCAGCCAGGGTTAGATCGGCTCCCACATCGACCTCGGGCCCGATCTCGTTGGTTCCGGTGCTTTCCTCTGTCTCCTTAGAGCCGAGAGAGTCTTCGGAGCCTGATGATGAGGAGCTGATGAGGAGTGTGTTGTCTTCCCATTCAACACCACAGAAGGATACTAGTACTCCCCCCTAAGGCACCGGCTACTGTCTCGGCACCACCCATTCCACAGGATAGCAGAGATCCAGAGCCTCAGGATCCCCCAATTGGCGAACCCCTCTTATCTGAGGCCTCCCCAGAATATCCTTCTGAGGAGCCACCTCAGAAGAGAACTTGCAAGAGGAAGCACGTAGACTCCCCAGATGAGTCCGTCACTTCAGACACTGACCTTGATGAGTCGGAAGGGTCCCCACGGTCGTCCTCTGATATCTCATTTGCAGATATTCTAGAGATCCTGAAGCAGAGAGGCGGCTGGCAGACCAGAGGAGTCAGTGCACCGGAAGGCTTTTGGCTCTCAACCTTCAGCCTCCTGGGTGTCTCCACCTTTCGATGAGCTAATGGACCTGGGTAGTCGAAAGGCGTGGGAGTCACTTGACACTATGGAGTCAGTCCCTCTGACGCCAAACAAATTCTTGTCAGCACTTTCGGGAAAGGATTTTCTAACCAAGGGGGTACCCGTAGATGCTATGGTGGTGGCAGCAGCCACCAAGAAGGAACTTGCAGAAACTTCATCTGTTCATCCTCCAAATAAAGACTCTCGAATGATTGACAGATACGGGAAGCATGTCTTTTTGTCAGCGACATTCTCACTGCGATCGCTGAACTACCTATCCCACTTTACAAGGCTATAAATAGATCTGAAAGAGCTAGGAGATACTCTACAGGTTCATTAGCTGCGGTGGTGAATGAGAAGGTCTCCTCCCAGCTGTCTACCTTAAATTCCATTGTCACCTCCTCCATGAGGCTCATATCCTACGCAGCAGATGGAGCGAGCAGGGCAGCGGGTTCCGGAGTTTCCCTTAGGAGACACTCCTGGATGCGCGTTTGCAGTTTTGCAGAGCCGTTTAAGTCTACTTTTACTAACGCCCCTTTTGATGGTTCCTCACTCTTTAGACCCAAAGTAAAAGACACTCTAACCCGGTACAAGCAGGAAGGGAAAACTCTGTCTGCAGTTGGAGTATGTTTTTCTGTAACTTCAAGACCTTATCCTAAAGGTCAGAAGAGTGGAAAAATGTGGTTCAAAAGATCCCAGAGAGTTTTCCAGGAGGCATGGGGTGATTCCTTCCCCAGGGGCAGAAGGGGAGGCAATAACGGTAGGTGCCCCCCCAGAGGGAAAGGGGGCCTGCAAAACCAGGGTGACCGTGATTCCTTTCGCAGACGCCCTTATCAGTGCTCCGGAGGCCCGACTGCTCTACTCTAGTGGCAGTCGGGGGATGTTTATCCATGTACCCAGAAGCCTGGCAAAATATCACAAGAGACAAATGGGTACTAAAAATAATATCCAGAAGATACTCCATCCCATTTTCCAGTCCTGTTCCACCGACCAGAACAATCCCAGATGTTCCACCCAATCTAAGGGAGCAAGCAACCATAGAGATTCAAAAGTTGCTGCACAAAAGAGTCATCCAAGAAGTCCCCGCAGACCAACTAGGATTCGGAACTTACACAGAATTCTTTTTGGTGCCAAAAAGAACAGGGAACTGGAGGCCCATATTAGACCTAAACAAATTAACAGAATCTGTCAAGAAGTCAAAGTTACGAATGGTGACACTGCAGTCTATACTTCCCTTTTTAGGGAAAGATGAGTGGATGTGCTCAATAGACCTTCAAGATGCTTACTACCACATAAAAATGGACAGGGCATCAAGAGGGTACTTACGCTTCCGGCTGGGAGCCAGTCATTACCAGTTCCGAGCTCTGCCCTTTGGTCTCACTACAGCCCCCAGAGTGTTCACCAATGCATGGCAGTAGTCATGGCTCACCTGATTACTAGGAATAATGGCTTCCACGATTACACTGGGCCCTCTTGCCAGAATGCACATGAGGATCCTTCAATGACTGTTGTTCTTCTAATGGTCACTTCAGGAGCTTCCGATGTCTCACCTGATCAGATTAACGGAATCATGCAAGAAAGACTTAAGATGGTGGATACACTCCACTCATGTGACCATAGGGATACCATTTGTTCCACATCAGCCCATAGGTACAGTAACCACGGACGCCTCCCATATGGGGGGGGGGGCATTATCTGAGAAGAACAGTCCAAGGTACATGGCAAGAACACAAGGCTCACTTGCATGTAAATGTCCTAGAGATAAGAGCAGTGCTTCTTGCGTTGCAAGCACTTCACGACTCTCTCCCTCTAGGAACACTTGCGATACAGTCAGACAATGTCTGTGGTTTGGTACATAAACAAGCGGGGGGGGGGCAGATCTTACCTCCTTTGTCGAGAGGCCCTAAGAGTTTGGCAGTGGGCAGTTTCTTCCCAGTGCTTTCTAATAGCAACCCACATTCCGGGGAAATCCATCGTGATAGCGGACGAGCTGAGCAGAGCAATCTTAATGCCTCACGAGTGGTCCCTCACTCAGAATGTAGCAGAAATGATTTTCCGAACATGGGATCAGCCTTGCTGTGATCTCTTTGCCACTCCCATGAATGCCAAGTGCAGCAACTACTTTACCCTAATCCCCCCTCTGGGGGAGACACCGAGAGATGCACTTGCTCACGATTGGCCCTCAGGACTTCTGTATGCTTTTCCTCCATTCCCTCTCATACCCAGAGTCATTCAGAAAGCACAGTACTCGGGAAGCAGGATAATTCTCATTGCTCCTTACTGGTCTCGCCAAGTTTGGTTCCCCTTCCTTTGGCCTCATCCTCAGCAGAAGCCTTGGACTCTGGACCCAGTGCCAGATCTGATGACGTGTGTCAGGGAGCTTTATCCTTCTCTCCACACCCTAAAATTGACAGTTTGGCTGCTCCACTTCCCAATTTAGTCAGGCTTCACAATTTCACTCCTCTCCAGTCAAACATATCTTAATGTCCTTTCATTAAGCTTCCACTAGAAAACTGTATTCTAGCAAATGGAAAAGGTTTTCCTTTTGGGCTCAAAAGAGGAACATTGATCCTTTTCCTGCGTCTATCCATTCTATTTTGGAACTTTTGGCAGAACTCTTCCAGCAAGGTTCAGCTGCAGCAACCATCAAGGTTCAACTCACTGCAATATCAAATTTCCACATTGGTGATTCTTTCTCCAACTTAATGTCACACAGGCTGTGTAGAGCCTTCTTAAAAGGTGCCTCTTTATTAAGACCTCCCTTTAAGGAACCCCTTTCTCCTTTGGATTTAAATTTTGTTCCGTCTCATCTCACATTACCACCTTTTGAGCCCTCATCATCTTCAGACCTCAAGTTCCTTTCATGGAAGACCTTGTTTCTAATGGCTGTAACTTCTGCTAGAAGAGTATCAGAGTTGCAAGTTCTTTCTATTAAACCACCATATTTATTTTTTCATAAGGATAGGGTATCCTTGCGAACTAATCCTTCTTTTCTACCCAAAGTCTCTTCTCCAAACAACATAAATCAATCTGTTAAGCTTCCAGTGTTCTTTCCTAATCATAGCAGCAAGGCAGAATATAAATTACATCAACTAGACGTGCATAGACAACTCAGATTCTATTTGCATAGGACCAAAAACTTTAGAAAATCTGACCAACTATTCATATCCTTCTCTGATGCAAAAAAGGGTAGTTCAGTTTTCAAAACTACTCTTTCCAATTGGCTTTCAAATTGTATTACATTCACTTATACCTCAAATCACAGAGATTTACCTTATAAAGTGAAAGCTCATTTAAATAGCTATGTCATCTGCCTTTCAAGCCAGAATTCCCATGGATAATATCTGTGCAACAGCTAGTTGGACCACTCCACATACTTTTATCACTCATTACAAAATGGATTTGGCCTCCAGGGACAGGGCCTCCTTTGGTTCCACGGTGCTTAAAGGTGTACTTGGAGCCACCCAGGGTAAAGGTGCTAGGGACGCTGTCCCATCATTGTAAGAATGAAGGAGAGATAGGACAACTTAACATAAAGAAGTTATGTACTCACCATAACGTTCCATGTTTGTTGTCCATCTCGCCGTTCATTATTACGAACCCTCCCTCCTGCTCCCTGCCAAAGACTCCTTGTGGACCTGGTGGATGTTTGTATTACCTTCAGGAGTTCTTTGTTGTTTGTTTCTCGTATTAGGTATACCTTCTTGCCACGAGCCAGGTTTGAGACTTTCAGCTATGTATTCGGCTAAGTCGGAGCTGAGAATCTGCTCTGAACCCAACATTGCAAGAATGAATGGCGAGATGGAGAACAAACATGAAACGTTATGGTGAGTATATAACTTCTTATTTCTGTTGTTTTATTCAAAATTGTGCTGTTTGGCCTTACTTCCACCCCTAGAATATATGTTGGTAATAACTGGTTTCCTGTGACAGCAAGGGAGAAATTTATTTCCTTGTGTAGACATTTAGGTTCTTGTGGCCATCAGCCAAAGATGGTCTTGCCTCCAAAAAGGTCAGTCCGCAAACCTTTCCATCCATGGGTTGTCTCGGTGGATTATGAAAAATCTACACCGTCCCACCTCTTGTGACTTTTGTAGATTGTTTTTTTGATACTACTGTTTGTTGGTCATTTTTACTACTAGAGAGAACCTCAGGCATCCTGTTTAAAGTTCTCATTCTTTTGTGCTGTGACCCATTTCATACAAGACTGGCAAGACTTAAGACATGATATTTGCTTTTGTAATGATGCCATATGTCAGTGTATTTGAACTTCATGGTTGAGTGAAAGCACTGCAGTTTAAGTTTATAATTGTGATCACTGGATTCAGAGACCTTGGATGCTCTGATAAAAGAATTCCACATTATACAGATAATTTTTTTCTTTAGTTGATGACACCAAGCTCTCTAGGCAGACACTTTGCGGATCAAGTTAATAAAATTATGTTTATAATTAAAGTCTCTTAGTTCGGATAGTGAGGACACTGCCCTAGCCATGTGACATAAGAGTTTTGGTTTAAAGAGGCATGAGAACTTCATATTAGTGGCTTGGTGATAAACTGTCTTTTCTCCAAACACTCGAGGTGTGGATCCATCGAGCCTTATCTCTCTCTGTATTCTGACAACATGGTAGTGGTGTGGTAAATCAACAGGTACTGAGTGTTCGCTACCATCTAATGTGCAGTGAGGCAATTTATGAGTGGTGGTGGACCTTCATGGCAGACATTCATATGCACTGCACATTCTGTAGGAAACTAGCTGTCTTTTTGTCCTGTGAAGAAGTTAATGTGGTTCCTCTTTCCTTAAAGATGATAAGAAGTGGTGTCTTTTATATATTGATCTTTTTGCTTCCATTATGTACACCAGCTGTTGGAAGCCATTAGAAGTTTTTTTTTGTTTTTTTTTTGGTCTGATCCTGCCTCCCATCAACAAAAAAGCCCTCTTTGACCTGGCCAGAAGTTCTTTGTTGTACCTGGCCTTTATTTTTATTGATAACAGAATTTCTTCTCAATGCCTAAAAATCTGTTTTGACTGTAATTTTAATAAACCTTAGTGGCACAGACAGATTTGAATTCCAGTACTTCAGACATTTCTCTAAGTTTTCCCATTCTTCAGGAATTTATTCTGTTACCCTTGTTTTGACTTCATTATCACAAATTATATACGAAAATGACAGAGCAATAGCAATCCAACAGTATTCCAATAATATGGGTAAGACCAACAATCCACATATGCATATAAATGTAAATCCAAGTTTATTTAGATAGGTAAGCACTTTCTGCTGTGACACCAGCATTCCTCAGACAACCATTACAATGAAAGAAACATCTTATATAGTAACCTATACACGCTAATTATGTGCCAATTATTCAATAAATATTAATATATATATATAAAACCATAATACAACAAATACATTTATTAACATTGCACAATGCCCTATCTATTGTAAACTTTTAGCTTTAAAATACTCTCAATAGAAATTGAGTCATTTAGACCCGGGAAATGTGTGGCATTCAAATAAACTTGCCACCAATATTCCCTAGATTCTAAAATTATTTTCCAAGGACCTTTTCTTGGAGATGGTCGTACTTGCTCCAATACTACAAACTTGAATTTATGTGTAGGATTTTGTTCTAAATGTCTATAAAGTGCATTGGTGTGTGAATTTTTGTTAATTTCATATATATGCTCATAAATATGTTGCTTTAATTTTCGTTCTGTTTTGCCTATGTAAAAGGCAGAACAGTATGAGCATACTGCCGCATAAACAATACCCATTGTGTTGCAATTATATTGACCTGTAATTGTAATATCTATACCCATAATTGACGAATAGTCCAACTCTAATATATAAGCACAATATCTACACGTTGCATTTCCTCATAATTCCTTGAGTTTTCCCTACCATTTTGGAACATGCAGTACACCAGTCTTTTAAGTTACGATCCCTCTTATAGGTAATAGAAGGTTGTGTACCTAGAACTTTAACTAAATCTGTATCTCCCATGATAAATGTCCAATTCTTCCTCATATGGTGTATAATATCTATGGAGTCCTTGGTATATGTTGTTATAAAACCTATATTGCCATAACTATTTATGTTTGACTGCGTATTTGATTGTACCATATTTGGAGATGATTCCACTAATTGTAAATGTGAATCAACTTTACTGGTGGTTGCCAATAAGGGCTGATAAAACCCTATATTTCTCTTGTGTGCTACTTCAGTAAAAATACTGTCCACAAATTGTTTGGGATAATCCCTATTTAAAAACATATCACCAATGTACCGACATTCTTCTATAAAATCATCTGTATCAGTTACCATTCGTGCTGCATGAACCATTTGCCCCTTAATAACTGCTTTTTTCACATGTTTAGGATGGTTAATAGTGAAATGCAAAAACTTCTTCCTATATATACTAGCCTTTAAATAACATTGTGCTGAATTTTTAGTCAACAAAACATCCAAATATGAAATACTATCTCTTCCCACTTCATGTGTAAACTTGAGAAAATCAGTAGAATTATTGATGTATTGCATAAACTCATCTATGACTTCTATAGGACCATTCCAAATGAAAAAAAGATCATCCAAAAAACGGCGAGTATTTTAAAGCTAAAAGTTTGCAATAGATAGGGCATTGTGCAATGTTAAGAAATGTATTTGTTTTAATATGGTTTTATATAGGTCTTATATATATATATATATATATTTATAATTAATATTTATTGAATAACTGAATAATTGATTTTAATTGGCACATAATTAGCGTGTATAGGTTACTATATAAGATGTTTCTTTCATTGTAATGGTTGTCTGAGGAAGGTTGGTGTCACAGCCGAAAGCGCTTACCTATCTAAATAAACTTGGATTTACATTTATATGCTTATTTGGATTGTTGGTCTTATCCATATTATTGGAATACTGTTGGATTGCTATTGCGCTGTCATTTTCGTATATAGTTTGTTGGTTGTTGTTTCTTCGCTTTTTAGTTCACCTCTTGGGAAGGTCCATGTGAATCTCTGTTTGTTGAGTTGGTGGCTTGACTGCATGAAACCCACGGTGATTGTAGGTATGAGGAGTAGTAAACTATAGTGATTTCATTCATTATGTCCTCTCAGTGACCTCCTGCTGAGAAGACTTAGAGACAGATGGAAAAGATTTGTAGTCTGTTTTTCAGAGCTCTGATCTCTTTGGTCATGCCCTTACCTGTTCCTCCATCATATTCCATATCACTGCTGTTTCTGACTTCCATAGGGATGAGACACCAGAGCCTTAACAACACCTATGGACTGTAAAGCCTTTCTTTGCACTATGACAGTCCTTAGCTGCAGGGTTAGAGATCAATTTGTCATTTACAATGTGTATTTTCTGCAAGAAAATCTCACTCTTTCTCTTTTTGAGGCCACTGTTGATGCAGTTTTGATCTAACATCAAGGACCTTCCTCTATGGGTCCTGTAGTTGAGTTTTTGTCTGTCCTTTTGATTTTGGCATCCTTTTTCTGGAAGTATTAGAAATCAGGACGGGATTCTTCCAATGGCATCTTATACCATGAAATCACATGTCCAGTAAAAATGTGCTCATGTCTCTCACCAGATTTTTTTTTCCTCTTGCACAGTTTGGATTGTGATCTTTGGTATAATTTGTAAAACCTGCATGTATTTGCCCTTTTGCTTTATTTCTTTGAGTGGTAGAAGTTAAATATATGTTTTGTACCAGACAGTGGAACTGGGTCCTTGCAAGAGAAGTAAAAAAGCCCCTGTTGATGTATGGTCATTATACCGGAGTCTCTTCACCTGGAATTTCACTTGAATTGTTGAATGGGTCTTTGTCTTCTTAAAGGAAAATTCACATTTTCCATGGCCTCCTAGACCTTTCTGGGGTTGGAACTCAACCATATTCTGGTAGAGCTTGATTTTGTTCTGCTCTTCTGTTTTAAGTATGAGCAAGAAGCCTAGGAGAGGCACTTCCTCTGATCCCAGGTGTGTTTTTGGGGAGCACTTGTCAGGTCAGTGTGTTTGTATTTCCTATCTCCTCCTTGATTGGGTTTACCCTGGATGAGGAGCAGCCCATTGAGCTGGAAGTTATACCAAGAACAAAGGCTCCATCTCCAAGGACTTCTCCCAAGCTATCAGAGATAGTAAGGTTTTGTTAACGAAAAGCCATTCTGTGAGCCTTCCCCAATATCTGTAGCCCCAATGTGAGAGATCAGGGATCTGTTCAGCTCATGATAGGAGCTTGAATCATTGGTGTGAGACTTCACTCTTGAGAATTTCCTTTTGATGCAAGTGTTAGGATCAGTGCAGGCTACTCCACCTGTTGAACTGCTTCTGGCATGGTTGAACATGAGCTTTACTTTGCTTTCCCCACCATATGCCAGTCATAAATGCCAGCAAGTACTTGCACAGTTAAGGAGGGTGCTGATGGTTATAGCCTATTTGATAAGAAGAGCCAAGTTCTTGAATCTTTTTATCTGATGATGTCTTTTTCATCCATTCCTCAGCCTTTGGGGTTCATATCCCACTTCAGCCACTTCTCAGTCTTTGGATCTGTAGCTCAAGCTCCTACCCTTACTCAGAATAATCCTCTCCCAAGGCCCGATTACCTCAGATCTCATTTGTTGCTTTAGTTATCAGACATGGTTGATGTAGCTGAAGTGTTTTAGAGATGAGTGCCTTGTTTCTTTTGACTTGGTTTCTCTCTGTCTAGGCTTTTGACTATTTTCTGCTGCTTCTGTCCTCCCCAGTTATTTAAAAAATATAGAGAATTGTGTATCTTGTATACTGTAGGGTTGTCATTCTTTGTCTTCCAGGCCTCACGCCTTTTCCCCTTTTTCTTTTCTACAAGTTTTTTCTAGTAGTCTTCTCTGCTATTGTTGGCAGTTCCCTTCCAATTGTTGGGAGTTTCTTACTTACCATTGCTGGTGTTTTTGCCTGGATAGATTTTTTCTGTACTGTCTGTTTCTATGTGTTATTCTTTGCTGCTTTTAGAATTCATTATCTTTTAAGATGTATAACAAACCTACTGGTTTCAAAAAATGTTCGGCTTGTAGGCATAAGATACCTTACTCGGATGCCCACTGTGAGTATGTGTACAGTCTTGGGGCCGCACATCTTGAGGCGCAGTGTGAAATTTGTTATGGCTTCAACCACAGAGCCTTGAGTGAGTGCAGGAGCAAATTAGTTCTAAAGGATCTCTTGCTTTCCTCGTCTTCAGTATTTGGAGCTTACCCCTCAGCTCAGAAACTGATGGAGAAACCTCAAGGTGAAAGGAGAGACAGAAGACGAAAGGAGAGACAGAAGACCAAGGATAAGCCAAGGGAGCACTCCCCTGAAAGCCATCCTCATTTGGCTCCAGCTTCGGCTCCTCTAGCCAAAATTTCCAGGACTTTGGATACAAAGTCTTTGGCTTTTAAGCCACCATTCCCTTTGACATTCTTAGTTCTCTGCATAGCTGATCTCATCCTAGGCTACTCTTCCCTTTTTTTGCAAGAGACTCCATATAGAATGTCAAGATCTCCATCTACTGCCTAATCCTTTGTCTGTCTGGAGCCTGTCTGAAGCAGGATGATGAGAAAATTTTTCAGGGCTGAAATTCAGTAGGGAGTACTTCATCTCTGTCTCCTGTTGGACCCATGAACTTCAGACCAACCCAAACACCTTTACTCACTCCTACTCTGATCCATCCCTCAACTTTGGAGGTACCAGACCAGAGAGTCTTGGAATTGTCTGGGTTGGATCTGAAGACTTGGCCTTATTCATCTCCGACATCTTCTCTGATCCATCCAGTGTGAATCTTGTCAGAGCTGGAGAGATTTCCGTGCCATAGCTTCAGGCTGGATCTAGGGGTGGAGGTACGGCTATGAGGCTTTCAGAGCTGTACCTTCCAGCTTTGGGCTTCAGAGGTAGTTGGGCTTTTACTTCTGCACTGAGGCAGGATCATGGAGAAGTCTTGGACTTCTACAGGCTGGCAGCCGTGGCTTCGGCTTTTACTGGAATAGTCCTAGGTTCACCATTGCTTCTACACGTGACAGGAACTAGGGCATCCTTGCTTCCCTTGGGCCCCCCCGACAACTGTTTGCCTAGGGTTCTGATTCTGCTCATTCTGTCCTGTTGAGGCCACCAGTCCTTTCTAGCCTCCTGAAAGTCCTTTTACAGGACTCCCCACACACGTCTGAGCCCTATTTGGATTATCTTCACAAAGGAAGTTCCCAAGAAGTATAATTGAAGAGTAAGCAGAGACTCATTGATTCCCCACAGGAGACTTTTAACAGAAGACAGTAACTTTGATGAAGGGGAGGGGTCACTGAGGTCACCCCTTGGTGATGTTTCAATCAAAGACATTTTCAAACTTCTGAGACAGAAGGTGGATGATCCTCGGAAGCCCCTTCCCAGGACGAGTTTGTGTTTCTTGAGGCTTTCGGAACTGGCTTAGTTTGGTGGAACGCATTCCCCATCGGGCCTGGAAGGATCTGTATACAACAGCAGTTGTTCTTAGAAAGCCAGGCAGGTACCTAGTTGCACCCAAGGACTGTGCCCATTGGAGCAGCGTTCCTCCAATTGATGCCATAGTGGTTGCCACAGCCACCAAAAAAAAAAGAACTAAGCAAAGTTCCTCTTTTAACTCTCCTAACAGGGAGTCTGGGAACTTGGACAAATTCAGGAAGCAAATTTTTGCCTCAGTGACTTTTGACGTGGGGTCTCTGAATTACCTGGCACATTTTGCAAGGTTCCAGAGGGTAAAGGAACTTACCAAATCTATCTTATGATCCATGTCTATAGCGGATAAAAATACTATTTCTTCACAACAGGGCACCCTTCAGCCCCTGTGAAATGCCTCCATGCGGCTGATGTCTCATGCTATGGTGGGCATTTTGAGAGCAAGCAGGTTCAGGCTTTACTATTAAGAGACATGAAGTTGTTTAGCCCCAAAAGACATTTTTCATCAATACACCCTTTGGATCTACTTTTTTTGGACTCAAAGTTAGAGAGAGATGCTCTCCAGGAGTGAAGAGAAGTTGAAAACCCTATCTGGTGTAGGGATACATTTATTTACCCCTCAGAGGACCTTCTCAAGAAACCAGAAAGAGGGAAAACTTGCTGTTCTGGAAATTGCAAGGGTTCTCTCAGGACTCCTATGGGGATAGATCCCTCCGCAACAGATGTGGGAACTCTAATGGTAGATGTTAGCCATGTGGCAGGGGACCCGCAAATCACAAGGCTTCAGAGGTCTTTTACCGAGAAGCCTTTTCAGCACTCCTGAATGGGTAGCTTGACTGCTGCACTCTGGAGGCAGTCAGAGGGGGTGCTTATCTCTGCACCTGAAAGCTTGAAAATCCATTCACGAAGGTGTCTGGGTGCAGAGAATAATTAATAGAGGTTGTTGCACCCATTCACCCACGAAATATTCCCTATTGAACACCCCCATCAAAGAAAAGGAGTGGCCTCAGAGATAGAAAAGCAGCTAAGAAGAGTCGTCCAGGATGTCCCACCAGACCAATGAGGATTTGGAATTTATTCAAGATTAGTGTTGGTGCCAAAGAAGACGGGTGACCTTAGGCCACTATTGGACCTAAGACACTTTGAAACAATTTGTCAAACACTCCAAGTTCTGAATGGGCATGGTTCAGTTCATTCTCCCTCTTTTAAGAAAGGAAGATTGGATGTGCTTGATAGATCTCCAGGATGCATACTATCACATAAAAAAGACAGGCATTCCAGGAAAGTCCAACAATTTAGCAGTCAGACAATCCAGGCGATACCTTTGCTTCCAGCTGAGAGACCGTCACTTTCCATTCAGAGCCCTGCCCTTTGATCTCACCACAGCCCCCCACCCGAGTCTTCATCAAATGTATGGCAGTGGTTGCAGGTCACCTAAGATTGCTGGGAATTCCGAGTGTTTCCATACCTTGATGACTTGGCTCCTCATGGCTCCCACCAGGCATCTACTGACACATGCCAAGGACTGCCTGCTCCTTTTATGTGTACACCTGGGCATCACAGTTAACTACAACAAATCTCACCTCCTTTCCACCCAGTCCCTGGAGTTCATAGGGGATCATCTGGGTACAGTTTCTCAAGTAGTTCAGCTTCTTCAGTCCAGACTGTCCAATTTACAGCTTCAAGCAAATAATCTACAGTCTCTTCAGTCAACACCAGCCAGGCTGATCCTTCAGCCAATGGGTTCAATGGCAGTCTCTATAACCATTCAGCTGTTAGCAAGGCACTATATGAGAGTACAACAGTAGACTCTAGCAGTCCCATGTCTGCGATTCAACATCCCATGGCATTGCTCTTTTGAATCACAAAGATCTGCCGACAGCATGTACCCTGGTGGATCCACGCATCTGATGTTTTGCAGGGCCACCTCTTTGTCCTTCCATTGCCCAAGGCCACTGTGACATTGATGCTTCCCAGTTGGGGGGGTGGGGGCATTACCTGGGACAGGCAGTCCAAGGCACTTGGTCCCCCTTAGAGGCCAACCTTCACATCACTATCCTAGAAATGAGGGCATTCCTTCTAGCTTTGCTGGAATTTCAAGTCATCCGTCCTTAAGGAATGATTGCTCTACAGATAGATAATATGTCAGTGGTCTGGTAATCAACAAAGAAGGAGGAACCTGCTCTTACCCTTTGTGTTAGGAGGCAATGAAAGTATTCCAGTGGGTGATCTCTTTCAGCTGCTTTATTTTAGCAACACACATTTCGGGGAAGTCCAATGTCTTAGTGGTCAGACTGAGCAAATCTATTCTTATGCCTCATGAGTGGTCTCTCAATCCATCGGTGAAACAGATTTTTCACCAGTGGGGCCAGCCATGCTAAAACTTGTTTACCTCTGTCCAAAGTTCCAAATACAGCATGTTTTGTAGCCTAATCCTCCTATAAGAGGAGTCATTGAGGGACTCTCTAATCCACAGTTGGCCCCCTGGACTTCTTTACACCTACCGTCCTACACCTCTCACCAAAGTTTTTACAGAAAGCTCATCAGAAGAAGATCAAAGTATTTCTCATTGCCCCATTCTGGCCTTGACAAGTATGGTTCCCGTTCCTCTGGCCTCATCTCATGTAGCACATTTGAATTCTGTTTCCCCATCTGGATCTTGTGTCTCACCCCGGTGGACTACCTGACCAGGATATACAAGCCCTCAGGTTTACCGCATGGTTTATCCACTTCCAGTGATGGCTGGACAGGCCAGGCTTTACACATCCTTACTTTTCAAAATGTCTCCAGTAGGAAGATTTACAAGAGCAAATGGAAATGATTTTCTCTCTGGGCTAACAAGAGAAATCTATACTCCTTTTTAGCACCTATTCCAGCAGTTTTAGAATTTTTGGCTACCATTTTGAGTAATGTAGCAAGTTAGTCTACAAAGTACAGCTGGTTACAATCTCCAGTTTTCATGAAGGCAAAGATTATTTGTCATTAACCTCCCTTAGGTTATACAAGGCCTATCTTAAAGGTGCTTTTTTTGCTCTGGCCACCTATCAAGGATGCAATTCCTCCTTAGGACCTGACAATTAATCTCCAGGCCTTAACTCCGTTTTCCTTTGAACCCACAGCAAAAGCGGACATTTAAAATTTTTGTCCTGGAAAAACATTTTTCTGGTTGACATTAAATCTGCTAGAATAGTTTTGCAACTTCAGGCTTTATCTTGCCAGCTATCTTATATTATTTTTACATAAAAACTAGGGTTTCTCTTCACACCAACCCATCCTTGCTTCTGAAAGTAGCTTCTGAATTCTCCCTTAATAAGATGGCTAAGTTATTTGGGGATTTGTAGTCATCTGCAAATTTAGTCAGCCAGACCCCTTTGGTATTGGCTTTTACTTCATTGAATCTGTCTTGAGAACATAATGGTTATGATTAAAAATGTAATCATAGCTCTTTGGGGGGTCTGGGTGCCCCATTGAATTGCTATTTAAAAAAAAAGTGTAGCAGTCAGAAGTGCCTCATCTTTTAATTTTCTAAATGTGGAACATTTGCTGGTTTTAATAAGAAGGGTGGCAGTATAGTTACAATTATTTTGTGCTTGTAGTATGTGCTGCTGTTTGACACTACAATTTAACCTTATTTGCTCAGAATTTTTGCTTAAGTTTGTGGTGAATGAGTGACAACTCTTTCACTGCTGGAAGAGGGATATTTATGAAGTAATATGAAGAATTGTTCCTCAAAATGAGGTTTATTCAAAAGATATGGAAACAGTTTTTGAAACTGTTGAGTGTTTATAGATGCACTTACTTTTTAGATGCTGTTTTTCTGATCCATTCAGTCCAGAAGGCCATGACTGAGACCCAGGTGACCTGAGTTTGATTTCCAGTTCAAAGGTATATTGAAGCTGGCATTCAAAAGAGGGGAGAAGTCCTGGTCATGAGGTACCACAGTACCCATCTGAGAAATGATGCCAGGCACAGGCATGACCTTTGGGTGTGCATGCAACGTACCAATCTGCTTTGCAGTAGACTTCATTACAAGTGTCTAATGCCTGCTGGTTAAGACCCAGGTGACCAGAGTGCAGCTAGCAGCTTGGGGGTTTGTTGGACCGGATGTTGGGAAGATATGCATAACCATTCTGTGAGTGGGGGGAACTACTGGTTGTGAGTTGTTTTGTGAGTTGTTAACAGTACCCCTTTGAGTAGGAGTGGTAGATGTGGAAGTGACCTTGGGGCATATTCATGTTTCGACAAGCTACTTCATAGTAGCCTTCATCACAAGTACATGGAAGCAATGCAGCTGCACAAGAACGTTGTAGTGCATTCAACAATGCAGCAACTTGCACTTCTTCTGTCAGGTTAGAGGGTTAAACTGTAACATAGAAAATTCAGTAGAAAAGACTGAATGATGTAATTAAATCAAAAGGTGCTTCAACAAAGTATTAGTTAAAGGGTGTGCACACTTATGCAACCAGCATATTGTAGGTTTTTTTTAATATATTTTTCCCTAAGAGATTTGTTTGTTTTTTTAATTGAATTGATTGAATTGTACAGGTTATAGGTCACATTAAAGGTAGGAAAAGCTTTGAAATTATTTATTGTGATCTCATTTTTTTATATCTCAAAAACTTGGCATTTTAACAGGGGTGTGTACACTTTTTATATCCACTGTATTACTGTGCAGCTAAATTAATAACTGATAAAGTTCTACTACAAGAATACAGGGTTGTGAGGGGAAAGGAAGGGGAGAAATTGAATACCATAATGGAAGTATCGAATAGAGAAAACTATAAGGCAGTTAAGACAAGAAGTGTCACTGTTAGAATATAGAAGAGAAATCAGATCAACAAAAATAGTAAGAAAGATATAATAAAAGCAATGTGCAGTATTAGAATAGACCAGGATCTATCATGCACTATCGCAAATAAACTAAAATTATCAGCACAGGTGGAAAAACTTAGAAGATACGCAGATAAATATAAAGCAAAAGTACTAAATAAGCAATTTATTGATGACCCAAAAAAGTTGTATAGAGAATTGGGAAATGGGGTAAAAAGAATTGAAAGCCCATGAAAAAAGGAGAACTATCTGTGAAGATCTTGTGGAACATAACAAAGATGCTAAATGGATAGAAGAAGTAAAAGAAAGAATAAGAAGTTTGAAGGTACAGGATATGAAATGGAATGAAGTAAGAGAGAGAGGGAGTGAAACAAAGTTAAGAAAAACCTCTAATTGGAAAACCTCAGGCCCAGATGCAGTACCTAACTTTTGCATGCAGGTTTAGCCATGAGTGTGACTGAGTAATGGTTTGAACAGGTTAAGAAAACAAATAATTTATTAAATACAAACCGAGCACTTTCATCTGCTTGCAACCAAAGACTTCTTCAGAGTTTGCCTCAGTCATTTAAAACAGACTTTTAAATAATAAAAATCAGTCACATGTTACAAACCAGCCAATGCAGAGCCAAAATCAATGAATTACATCATAATTATTTTTGTACATTGATGTCCAAACTTCAAAAATATATGAACCTAAAAAAACTTTTTGGTTACAGTATTATAAATATATACACGTTACTAAAATTAAAAATATATATATATAAAACTATTGTAGCCCCCCTCCAAAATAACAATGACTTGAGTTTCAATACAGTACTTATCGAAATATTCTCATTAATCCCAGGGAATAGGCTAGCATTTAACTTAATCTGCCACCACAATTCCCACAATTCAACTACCTCTTCCCAAGCCCCCCCCCCCCCTCACGTCCTTATGAACCATTTCCAAAAAAAAAAAACTTAAAAAACATGTCCTCCATGGCTTAAAATGTGTTTGTACAAGGCATTTTTGTTGTTCCTATTTTTTATGTCAAAAAAATGTTGGTAAATTCTTTCCCTCAAGTGCCTGATGGTCTTCCCAACATAAAATGCTTTACACTGTTGACAAATTGCAACATATATCGCCCCCATGGAATGACATTTGTAATATTCTATAGAAATCAAATAATGACCATTGAAGGAGACTCCACTCCTGTCAAAAATATGGGCACATTGTTTATAAAATCCACATTTATACATTTCTTCTCATACGGGAAACTGGTGTACTACATCCCATCCTGTCGAACATCTCCTTAAAGGATTGCTCTTTTCTAAAAACTATACTGGTTTTGTACCGAACACACCTAACATGTCATTGAAATGACTTAAAATATTCCAATTTTTGTGGATAATCTTAATTATCTCCTCATATTCAGTAGTATAGGTAGTAACAAAGGCATTCACATATTTGCCTTCTCTTAAATCAGCAAGGGGGGACAGACACCATCCCTCCTCTTAATAGTCACTTCATGGCACATATTAGTGACCAAAGTTTCTGGATAACCTCTATGAAGAAACGTTGTAGACAAATTCCTACATTCTTCTTTAAATACCCCTTCTTCAGATATCAAACGAGCCAATCTAATAAACTGCCCTTTAACAAGGCCCTGTGTCTGATGATATGTATGATTGCTCAAAAATGCAGGAACCCAAATAGTACTAGTAAAAGGTGCCCATTTCACAGTTTACCCCCACATTAACATTCAGATAATGTATTCCAGGCTAATTAAATTGGTAGGTAAACTTCAAAAAAGGGTGGTCATATTCATGTAAGAAACAAAATACTATATTTCTGATTTTGTGCCATTCCATAGGATGAACAGGTCATCCTGGTAACTCATATAAAGTGCCCAAGGGGGAGGTCTAAACACTAAACATCTCAAAAATTATTTTTTTCTCCTGCTGCAATAGCACTATGTTAGCATAAATAGGGGCGCATGCCACCCCCATAGCCACACCTTTCTTCTGCCAGTATTCTCCATTAACATACATGTAGTTGTTCATTAATATTTTTTCCATGAATACATCGCAAATATAAATTTCATGATCACTCATATCAGTACTTTCTACCAAAAAATCATGGAACCATTCAAGACCTGTATTATGTGGGATGACGTTAAAAAGATTCTCTACATCAGCAGTTAAAAAAACATAATCCGTAGAAAACGTCACCCCCTTTAAGCTTATATAAAACTTCACAAGAGTCACGACAGATGTGTTCATATTTGTCTAAGTATTTTTTCAACTTAAAGTCCAAATATTTCGCCAAGGTGTGGGTCCTAGATCTGCCACCATTAACAGTCGGTCTTAATGGGGGATCTAAACGATCTTAATGAATTTTGGGTATCCCAAACATTCGGCACTGTTGGTTTCTTAACATTTAAAACATTGAACATTTCAACAAGAATCAAGTCATCATACAACATTTCTTCTAAAAAAGCATCAAATCTCCTGTAGAAACGATTCACAATATTTAATGAAACTTTTTCATAAAAATCTGTGTCATCCAGAACCTTAGACATTCTTTCCATGTAGTCTTATTTCCCATAACAACTCCACCTCCTTTATCAGCTTTCATGACCCTGATATATTTGTTGTTAATCAGCTTATAAAGGAGAGTGGTTTCCGTTTTAGTTAAATTACTATCTATAGATGTCAAACTCCTGTTAACAAACCACTCTCTCAAATCAAATTCACACATTTTCTCAAATAATATTAATGGAAAGGAAATCAAACTCTGAAGAAGTCTTTGGTTACAAGCAGACAAAGCACTCAACTTGCATTTAATAAATTACTTGTTTTCTTAACCTGTTCGGACCGTTATTTAGTCACATTTGTGGGTTTCCTAGTTGGTTCTTGGTTCTTTTTTGAGGTATTTAGCCATGAGTAAGAACTATTTATATGCACACCCCGAACAGACACCAGCCTGACTAACAACAGGAAAAACAATGGTCCTACTTAAGAATGAACCTGCAAACTACCCTAAATATTATAGACCAATAACTTGCCTTCCGACAATGTATAAACTATACACTGGAATTGATGACAACAGAGTTTATAGTCATTTAGAAGAGAACTCAATTATGGCAGTAGAACAAAAGGGCAATAAAAGAAAGTCATATGGAGCAAAGGATCATTTGTTAAATAAAGTCATAGGGGAGAACAATAAACAGGGGAAGAATCTAAGTATGAACAAAACACCAACCAAAAAAAAATTAAATGAACAGTAAACCACAAACGAAGAATCCACTTAATTTTCACTTGATTTATTGTACCTCTAGCGCTTCGGCAAACGCCTTCAAGGAGTATAAAACATTACAAAATAAGCACAGTTTAAATACCCTAGTAAACAAGACAATTAATCAATAAACATTAATCAATTATCCAATGAACATTAAAAATCAAATTAAATTAAAAGCCTCCAGTTACATTCTACATTAAGACCCTGAGGAGATAAAGTGTCATATTTCAAGATAAAAATGCTTTCTTTATACAATAACTTTTTCTTATACAAGTGATCAGAAAATACACCTTTGTCAATTTGTTCTAAGTATGGTATGGATTGACTACAAAAAAGCATTTGATAGTATCTCACATTCATGGATAAGAGTGCTTAAACATGTGTAAGATAAACCCTATACTGATTGGCTACATTACAGTGACCATGAAACAGTGGCAGACCACTTTGAAATTAAGCTATGATAAAGGACAAATTATTATCCCAGGGATAAAAATTCAAAGGGGAATATTCCTGGGTGACACTTTGTCACTGCTGCTATTCTGTCTTGCCCTTAACCCGTTAAGCTGTGTACTTAACAGCTTATCCAATGGCTATAATTTGGCTCCTGGAAAACAACAGTGTAAAGACTTCTCATCCTGTCTTTGTCATGGATTTAAAAATGTATAGCTCATCAGATGAGGAACTGAAAGTACAACTGCAAGTTGTCAAAACTTTATCTGCTGATCTCACAAGACCCAAACTTAGTGTAAGTTTTGAAACATGAGGAGAATAAATCTAAGATGACTTCTCTGCTTAATCTAACAGAAGCATATTGGCGTCAAGCAGGAATGGAAATCAAACCAGAAGTAGATAAAAATCAGGCAGCAACTGAATGTGCCAAAAAAACAAAAGAAAGAATATAAGGTGAAGGACCAGATGTGGAGGCAAGAAATGTAGAAAATGCATAAATATTGTTGCAAGTATAGAAAACTTCTGGAAGAACCTCATGTTGATCAGGAACGAACGGAAGAATGGTTAAGGAGAAGTGAATTCAAACCAAGAGATGAAAGGTTAATATTGGAGGCCCAAGACATTGGGCTATGTACACGCTGGTTTACAAAGTCCATTGAACGTGTGGGAGAAACAGACAAATGTAAGAAATAGTCACACACTTCATTGGGGGTTGTGACATACTAATGGCAGAAGGACTGTATACTGAAAGGCATAATAATGTGGCAAGACTGTTGCACTGGGGATTGTACAAACATTATGGTATTGAAGTGGCTGAAAAACACTGAGAACATGAGCCACAAAGCATAATAGAAAATTATGAAGTTTACATCACATAGGATTACCCATTACCAACAGTTCAAAAGATAGATGCTAGAAAACCGGATATAGTGGTCCATGAAAAGAAGACAAAAGCAGCATTCATCATTGAAATCACCATATCCAGTGACTACAGTGTCTTGGATATGGAAAGAGACAAAGTCATAAAATATCAGGATCTGCAGGCAGAAACGAGAGCAATGTGGAAGAAAGATACCCAGACAGTTTCAGTGGTAGTAGGAGCAACAGGTCTTATAAAAAAGAATCTACAATCGTATTTAGATATGTTACCAATCCATCTAACCGCATATGAATTGCAGGAGTCCATTACTGGGCACATTGCAAAGAGCACTCTTGGCTGACATCAGAGATTGAAACAATACTAATTTCATGAACTTTAAACGCATTTTGACTTAGGAATGGGTTCCATTCCTGCCATGGTATTAGAAACATAAAAGATTTGGAGAGGTTAAGAAATTAAAAAGGGAGATACCATTATATCTGTTATTTACTGGGTTGTATAAATATGGAAAGATTCCTAAAGATTGAAGAATGCACATGTTAAACCTGTCTTAAGGGAAAGGAGAACAGTCATGCAGACCTTTAAGTCTACTTTCATGGTGTGGATAAGTAATGAAGAAGGCAATATTGGATAAGGTGTTGTCAGAATTGGAAAGGTTAGGACTTGAAACCATATATCAGCATGTATATGTTGAAAATATATCTGTTACCACCTGTAACATGATATTCTATAACAATATAATAGCTGCGAATGAAACAGTGTGCTGTGATGAAATTGTATAGAATTAACTTCAGCATTTGACAGGGTCATATAAATCAAACAACCAGGTATTGATGTACTCTTGATAAGAAGTGTAAATGGCATGGCTTACAAATAGGACACTGCAAGTATCATACAGCAGTTGGACAGGTGAAATTCTTGGTATGGGGCTCTGTCCTAGGCCCATACTCATTTAGATTGTATCTTTCAGATCTATTGTTTTCTACAGTCTGTATGCTGATGACTTAAAATTGGGTAAGCTGATTACATGTGTTACAGGTAGGGCATGTCTGCAAAAGAAGTTGACTAAATTGACAGTTTGGGCACAGGAGAATAATATGCTGATAAATACATCAAAAATCAATCATGAGATGTGGTACATTGATTCAATGAGATACATTGAAAGGTTAATATTTAATACCAATAAACAAAAAGAAGATGGAGTAAAGTGCTAAACGAACCAGCAAAGTACTCCAAGGAGAATAGTATCCACGGCTTCCAAAAATGAAAAAAGTAGTTTTATTTTAACGCACTACAAATACAAATACAGCATTTTCGTCCTGTAGAGTCAGAACTTCTTCAGAAATGTAACTAAGCCATCAAGTGTTCCTTGTATAGTAATTAAGACACAATTCATTAATTAATCCAAATACAAATAACCCTTTTAATTATTTCATCCCCAAGCAAAAACCATTTAGTGTCAATGTTATATCCTAACATATACATTCTCCACATTTATAAAAAATGTATAAAAAATATGTAAAAAAGTGTAAATTTGTATAAAAACGTGTACCATTTTATTAAAAACTTCTTCTAAGCATAATTAATACAACAAATAAAATAAAATGAATACAAAATGTTAGTATGTATTCTACCTACAACATGAGATTTAAAAATGTGTTACAGCACCATCTAATGGTAAAAACAGCTATATTGATTCCTGGTAACCTACATATTTATAACCAAAGATAAGTTCCCTTGATCATATGGGCAATACATTTTTCCATAATAAAACATACACCCAGAATATACACCAATTCATTTTAAAATGCATAAAAAATGAATGTACATAAATAAAATTTGTACAATAAATGTGTGGATCAAAACAAAACAAAACCAAAAATCTATTTACAATTTGGCTGACCTAAGTTTCAGGACGGGGGCCCAGGGTGATGTGGTCATTCAGACCAGGATGCCTGTTTGCCTCTAGTTTTAACTACCAAAATAATTCTCTAAATTCAGTAGTAGTCTCCCAAGGCCCTCCCCTTGGATCTATATCAACTTTCTCTATAATGAAGAAACCATAGCATGCTTCTTTACTTTCTATACTGTGTTTGTAAAGGGCGTTATTATAATCCTACTTCCTAACATCGTTCAAATGCTCGTAAATTCTCCTTTTAAATTTCCTGTGGGTCTTACCTATGTAGAAACAACCACAGGTTTTACATATAGCCACATATATCACCCCCACCGATTCACAGTTGCAGTGTGCATTGGTCTCAATATCTACCTTTCTATTTTTTAAATTAACCTTATTACCAACCAGAACATAAGAACATTGGGCACATGAACCACATTTGTATGTTCCTTTCCTTACTTTGCTTGTTGACCCTGTTTTCCAACATTTTTTTTATATTTTTACCTTTCCTGTACGTAAATTTTAAAGGATCATTAAACAATTTGTCCAAATCTGAAAATTTTCCAAACTTTTCCCAATTCTTTAGTATGTAGTCCCTGATGCCATTGACATTACTACTGAAATTTAACACAAAATTGTTATTCCATTGTACATCCTCTATTCTGTCCTTAACCTGAGGATAAATCACCTCCGGTGCCCCTAGAATTGGACTAAATCTATCCCTCCTTTCACTAAATACTTCTTTCTCTATTTCTTCTATCAAAGCTAAGGGGTAATTTCTATCCAAAAACATTTTCTTCAATTTATTACTTTTCCCCAAATAGTCGGTGTCACATGAAGTCATCCTACAACATCTTATATATTGCCCTTTGACTATTCCCTTCTTTTGACTAAATGGGTGGGTGCTAGTAAAGACTAAATAGGAGTTAGAAAATGTCTCTTTCCTATACACTCTAGATTTGAACCTTTTTGTCTCAAACTCCTTCTCTATTAATACATCCAAATAGTGTAATCTCTCATACAATATTACATGAGTAAATCTCAAAAAATCTGTGGTCGTGTTAAGGTATGTAATAAATTAAAATAGTACAGATTCTGGTCCCTTCCAAAAAAATGCATATATCATCTAAATATCGCCTATAGTACCCCAAAAAAGGTGAATACTCTGAATGAAACACACATTTTTCCTCCCAGGTGGACAACACTGAGTTGGCATACATGGGGGCACAACAAGCCCCCTATTGCTACCCCAATAGTTTGCTTATAAAACTCCCCTTCAAAAAACAAAAAATTGTGTTTCAATGTTAGGTCCATTAGTTCAACCAAGACCTGAATGTTAATATTAGTGCTCCCTTTACTATACAATGCTTCTTCAAACCACTCTAACCCCAGTTTATGAGGTATAACGTTAAATAAATCTTGCACATCCAGTGTTACAAAGATTAACTCCTCATTATATAAATCTTTGCTAGTACTTCTAAGGAAGTCCCATGAATCTTTCAAAATACCCACCTTTTCTGACCATACTTTCCTAAGGCTTAGATCTATGTATTTAGCTATCGGGTAGGTCTTAGATCCTGTAGCTGCCACTATTGGTCTAAGGGGTGGATGGGATTTTGAGTTTGTCCATAACTAGATATTGGTACACTTATGGTCCAATAAGTTCATCATTCACCATTTCTTTGAGAATGAAGTCAGTTTTGTGATAGGCCACATTGATTTCGTTACGTGACACCCTAGAACATCTGTCAGTGTTGTTCAACATTTCCAACATTTTCCCTGAATATACAATACTATCCATCACCACCAAACCTCCCCCCTTGTCAGGTTTCATAACCCTGATATTTTTGTTGTTTCTCATAGATTGCAACAGTTCGTTCTCATCTTTATTCAAGTTGTATTTTTTCTTAGCTTTATACAAGCAACTCCTGAGTTCGAGCTCTACTTGAGTCTCAAAGTTTTTTAACTGGGGATGGAGGGGTGGATTATAGACACTCTTTTGTTTAATAACATTTTGGTTGGATTCTTGGTTATTAAATAAAAGTTCCAAATTCTTTTTCCTCAAAAAGAGTTTTAAATCTGTTAATACGTTGGAAATGTCACTCACTGTACTAGGTACAAATTTTAAACCCTTACAAAACAGGTTAAAATGCACTAATCCAATATCCAAACTACTGTAGTTAAATATGCTGAAATCCTTGTATGCATGTCTAGGGCCTTGCACCACTATTTGCCCAATGTTCATTTCTTTATTGTCAAATGGAACTGTCTCCAAAAATTCCTCTCCTACCAACCCCCCTTGAGTGAGCGGTGATGGTTCACCTGGGTCTGCTGTTTGATTCTTTCTGACCTCCTCAGAGGGGGATAGTCTAAAGGGTAGTCCTGCATCTGGTCACCATGACTCTCTCCACTTCCAAGGTCAGTGTAGTAGTTTTCAGTATTCATATTTATATTATTATTGCCTTCCCAACCATGGTCCCTTTCAGTATTTCTTGCCTCATTTGGCTCAGGACTCCTATAGTTGGTCTTCGGTTTTGGATAAGATCTTTTCTCCCTATATTCGACTAAATCTCTTTCCAGTTTCTTAACCTTCCTATCATAAATGTGTTTACATTTATCCTCTCTTTGGTCTTTTACTTTGTAATACTTAGTTTTCTCAGCCTCCACTGTAAACAAAAGATCAGTAACAATGTCATGATTAAGTTTGTCTATCTTTCTGTACAATATTTCCATTTCCCTACTATTATTGTTAATTATAGCCCTTAGGATGTCTAAACCTGCTTTGTTAAAAATATTAAGTAATTTTTGATGAAATTCTCTGGCCTCTGTAGCATTGTTTGGATACCTGTAGATGCGTAACCCCTTGGGTACTATTTCCTTCTTAATGCATTCACTTAAATAACAGTTATCCATACTTAAAATCTTGTACCTGAGCATAGACTCGTACAATAATTTAACATTAGTGTTGCAGTTTGTTTACCTTCTCATTATTATTAACCTCCCCATTGCAAAACAATCATTCAAAAAGTTACATTTCTTTTGTAGCCATTGCCCAACTTGATCAAAACCCCCCCATTGTCCATTCCCAATATCAGAATTGTTATTAAAAGGCCCACTTTTAGGACAGTCACCTTGTGTGTTGGTGTTACATAGGTCGTTCCTTCCGTTGGTGCCTCTATTCAGTGCTCCACCCATGGCGTTCGCTCTCTCCCGACCTCCTAAACTTGATTCACCAACTAGTTTGTTCGTTTTATTGAAATTCACCCGCCTCTGCTCGCGAGGCCCCTGTGAGCTCTGTTTAACACTGCAACCAAAACCTCCTCGTTTCATCTCTGAATATGCCTCCTGGTTACCAGGCAAGGCTCCCACCTCATTCGGGTCAGCTCCATGGTCCTCAACCGAACTTGTTGGTTGCGACAACGCAACCAATTGGGTGAGCTGTCCTTCCACTCTGACTAGCCTTTCAAGTACGCCCTGCATTTCCTCCGCTCCTTCGACTAAGGAACTTTTACTAGACTCCAAATCCTCCATCAAACAGTACTCCAAAACCAATAAACAAAAAAAAGATGGAGTAAAGTGCTAACAGTCACTACGAACCAGCAAACAAAGCACTCCAAGGAGAATAGTATCCACGGCTTCCAAAAGTGAAAAAAGTAGTTTTATTTTAGCGCACCACAAATACAAATACAGCATTTTCGTCCTGTAGAGTCAGAACTTCTTCAGAAATGTAACTAAGCCATCAAGTGTTCCTTGTATAGTAATTAAGACACAATTCATTAATTAATCCAAATACAAATAACCCTTTTAACCATTTGTATTTAATACAACACACAGTGATTGAAACTGTAGATTCATTTAAGGACGTGGGTATATGAGTAGATCCAGCTTTGGAATGTATGAAGCCAGACAATGTGGGGGTTTGGACCTCATGGACTACATTGGTAGAATGACTTCCCTACTTGGTGACGATTCGGTTTACTGGATCGTGTCAGCCGATGAAATCAGTATGGCCTATAGGGCAATTAATATTCAGCTGGATGACTGGTTACTGTTTGACAACAGTTCTTTAACACTGTACTAGTTTTTGAAAGTCCAGTGGCCCATTATTCCAAAAATGTTTGGAATTCCCAAATATATTCTTCCATTGAAAACCCACCACTTCGCCCCATTGTTGCTGCTAAGGCGTCTATTACCGAACTGTTGGCCAAATACAAAGAATGAAAACTCAGGTTGTTGTTTTAGAATTTTCCACACATACTTCAAGATTCATGGGATGTGCTTGACAAACTTCAGGGTTCATACAGTGGCTCATTAATGACTCATAAGTGTGAACGCTGTAGTCAGTGCCCTTGTATTGAGACTGATTTCAACACTATAAATTTTGAAAAAGATTCAAGGTGGATGGTTAAAGGCAAGTACAGTTGTATGACTGATAAGGTTGTGTACATGGCTAGGTGTTTCACATGCTAAGCATTCTATACTGGAAAAACTAACTTTATTAAAAAAAATTGTCAGCATATACACAGCATTTTGAAGAATGATGACAGGAGTGCGTTGGCTAAACACATTTCTCGCTGTCACAGCTTCTCCATGTTTGTTTTGTATTTTGGAGAAAATTGACATAGCACCTTTCTCAGGGGACTGGAAGAAATCTTTTACTACATTGTGAAATGCTTTGGCAACTGCATTTGATGCTGTGAACTTCCTAAGACTAAATGATGCCATTTCAGTTACTAGTGAGTTGAAACTTAGAGCATCAACCTTTAAGTAA